>NC_140488.1:4162500-4330000 GCF_964271855.1 Acomys minous
TGTGTGGCCCAAACTCTATTTATAGCCAGCAAGCAACTCGGTGTCCAGAAGAGGATGTCAAACTATCATTGGCAGCCTCACCCCAGCGCCAGCCCTAGCCTCACTACTGTAGCTGTATGAACACAGATAAGTCAGTAGCTCTCAGCCCCAAAATGAAGAGAGAATTTTTATTCTAGACGACCACTGCACCATTCACATTAGCCAATGATGGTGTAAGTGCCCCAATAGCTTCATAGTGGGGAGGCAAGCACTGCGTGGAGAATTTTGAGAAAACTCAGAGAGCCACAGATAGACCACTTGATACATACATACCTGTAGATTTTGCAGTTCTTTTTTTTTTTCTTTCAGATTTTCCTGGTCCTTTGCTAGGAATATCTCCTCTTTTAGGTCTCAGCTTCATCATCAGGCACTAGGGGAATCCTCAATTTGATGGTATTATTGATTGTCAGCTTGACAGAATATAGACTCACCTTGAACAACAATCTCTGAGCATGTCTGTGAAGAAGTGTGTTAACTGAGGTGGGGATACCCATTTGATGTGGGTGGCTTCTATGTGGTAGAGCTTCTAGACTGAGTGAAAAGGAGAAAATGAACCTGGCACTGGTGTTCTTCGCTTGCTCTCTGCTTCCAGGTTAGGCATGCAAAGTAGCTGAGTCATGTTCCTGCCACCATGTCTTCCCACCTGGATATACTGTATCTTTCAGCTTGCACACCAAAAGAAAGCCTTCCTTCCTTAGGCTGGTGCTTTTGTAAAGCATTTTCAAAACAGCAATGTGCAAAGTAAATAGAATGCCAGGTCCCTGTGCTTCTGAAGAGTGCTCACATCTGTGGAGTTTCTATCAAGCTTTGCTGCTCTCCTCCCACACTTTAAAGTTCATACTGTTAACAGCTCTCCCTTCTTCAGCTTTGAATGCCCTGCATCAAAGTCTAGGCCCTGGTGCAGAGTTGAGGCTCAGTAAATGCTGAATGAATGGTTCTGCTACTCTCTACAAGTCTCTGCCTTCTCAGTTTCTTTATCTGTTTAAGTGAGAACGGCAATAGTCATGACTCTAGCAGTATTGAAATAGTCTATTTGGAATCATTTTATTGGATGATTTCATGTCATCTTTGCAACAACATTGATGTAATATCCTGTTATAACCCCTAATTAACCAATTGGGTTAGATGACTAGTACACAGGCCATCTAGGTCATACAGTTTATATGGTGAAATCCAATAACTGAACCCAGATTCATCTTAACAGTGGAAGCTAAGGCTCCATCATGCCACCACATTGCCAAGTGGGACACAATAAAGTGCTCGGAACACTAGAGTCCTGTAGGTAGTGACAGAAGAAATTGTAGGTTGCTGTGGAGGTGGAAGCAGAGGAGGTAGAACTGGTAATGCAGGTGGAGGTAAAGGACTTGGATGTGATGATGAAGATGATAGTGGTGGTGGAAGCACAAATGGTGTCC
This sequence comes from Acomys minous, assembly GCF_964271855.1. NCBI lineage: Eukaryota > Metazoa > Chordata > Mammalia > Rodentia > Muridae > Acomys > Acomys minous. The sequence goes on from NC_140488.1 coordinate 4,163,955, forward strand.
ACTTTGGAGGTGATGCTAGTGAAGGTGGTGATGGTGGTAAAGGAGGTGCTTTCTCAGTCTCAGAGTCATTTCTATGTCTTTACATCCTTTGACAAAGAGATGAAGTCGTCTGTGGGAGAAAAGAAGCCTAGCAGGGGGAAGGAGAGAGGGAGACTGAATCTACTCACTGACCCCTGCAGTATGCATCTTGACTAGAATGGGGACAATATACAGCATTTGGCATTAGTTGTCCTTTTAGGCTGGGAAGCTTGCTGGCTTGAAGGCTCCTCTATCTAAAACATATCTCTCTTGCAAATTGATTTTGACTAGAAAGTGGCAAAAGGAAAAGAGAGAGGAAGGAGTGTTGTAATGACATGTCTAGATTACAAAGATAGTTTGCCAGCATCTTTGGGGGTTCTTTAGGGGAGAGATTGTTAGGACAATAAGATTGTCTATTTTTCTCTCTCAACCAGTTTTCAGGTCAGTTTGGGCTAGCAAAAGACTTGGGTGTGATAGCTCCCTTACTTCCTACACTGCTTTGCAGAATTTGAGCTCCTACCCTGGCCTTTGGCCCAGCATTTGTGCCTTCTGAGTGGAGGCTGCACTTTGCTCCTCACAAAGTGGACTCTGGTCAGGGGACTTGCTTTTGAGTTTGCTTCCTGCTCCAGCACATAACAGAGTAAGCCCTTTCCACAGCAAGGAACTGACCTACTGACACAGCAACTTCTCTTTTAGATGCGCTGTGAGGGATCCTATCACAGAACACACTTCTAGAAAAGTGACCTCCAGCTTCATTACAGTGGTGGTGCCCTTTGTACCTTCACTTGATTTAAGCTCTAAATTCTCCATTCTTTTCATTTTGCTGTTAGCCAAGTGGCCAGCTCATCTTGGATGTTTTTCTCTAATTTTACTCTTTACATGATTTTGGACTTATTTTGATACTTCACTGTCTTGAACCCTCTCCATGGGACACACGAGCATACACTCTGATGGAAAGAGATAGAGACTTATGGGGTGAAGGGAGAACGTACAAGAAAGAGAGAGCACAGGAGGTGGGTCTGATATGAACCAATAAGAGCATTTCTTGGTCTTAAAGAGAATGAGGTGTTTGAGTGAGGCAATGAGAAAGGGAAAGGTTCTTGGTTGTGGTCGGGGTGAGCAGAACAATTGAATTGTTTTCCACCTTCCTTTGAGGGAAGCTGCACTCTTAGAAGAGGAAAGAAAGAAGGAAGAAGGCACTGCAAACAAAGGAGGGCCCTGGCTCGGGCCTAAGCCTCACATACAGCTCCTTTGAGAACTAAAGTCTTGGTTAGCTGGGTACCAGTGCAATTTTGATGGCAGGTTTTGGCCTCAGCAGATGTGCCCACACTTTGCCTCTTCCTCTGGGGTCTAAGAAGGCTTTTTTGAAACCTCCTATGAAATGTGGAGATTTCAGTGCTTCCTTCATCAGTTCCACTGGACAGGCCACCCTTTTGCACTCATCCTCCACTTTGAATTTTTGAGGCAGGGTCTCATGCATATGATGCTGGCCATGAGCCAGCTAAATATACAAGGATGCCTTTGATTGTCTGCTCTTCCTGCTTTTATCTCCCAAGTGTTGGAACAACTGCCATGCACTACTATGCTTTGTGATTTTTGTCCCATTGTTTCTAAAGCATAGAATGTCCTCCCTGGCTCTCTAGGCCAATGCATCCTTCTGGTTATTAAACCAAAGACTACCTTCTTCATGAATCCCTCTTAAATTTCCCCAATGGTAATGAATCACATTCTCTTTTATTTCCAGGAGAAATTTACCTGTATTATATGTAGCCTTTCATTCATCTGTGTACATTAATTTTTTTCTAATTACACAAGATGCTTAGGGTGGTAATTCATGCAAAATTAGAAAACCTATCCATAGTGTTCTCATCCAGACATGCTTGTTTATTATCACATTTCTATACAAGAATCAGTTGCTGAATATATGTGTACCTATATTGTTTTTTTCCTTCTATGCACTATTTGTTTGAGTGTTGTGGAAATAAGGTCTGTTGGTGACAGATTTAAAAATTTTTTCTTCAGGAAGGTAGAGTCATGGATGACAGTTCTTTTAAAACATGATGTTTCTTCCGGCTTCCATGGTTTTTGATGAGAAATATGCTGTCATTCCTCTTTTCCTCTATGGGGAGCATTGTCCCTTTTTTCAATTTTTCTCTTCCTCTTTAGTTTTCAGATAAACAAAATAATGTTTGTGATTATTTTGGCACATATTGTTTGGAGTACATTCAGTTTTGTGAACATATAGGTTTCTTAGTTACTACTTCCTTAAGTACATTACCGGATCAACATTTTTTCTTGTTCTAGGATTTGATGATATTAATTTTGATCTTTTTCACTGTTTTTGAGGCTCTGTTCCTTTTTACTAGTAAAATTTTCCCTTTTTTGTCTGAGAAAATTTGTGTTATATTCCAGTTCACTGGTTCTTCTGTCCAGCCTCAGTGGAAAGGATCCACTCAGTCCTGATGCAACTTGAGGTGCCAGGGTAGGCTGGTACTGGTGGAGGCTCCCATTTTCTGAGGAATAGAGGAAAGGATGTGGGCAAAGAGGGAAGGAAGGCAAGACTGGAAGGAGAGGAGGGAGGGATGTAAATTGAATATTTTTTTATTTAAAAATTTAAAAAGTGAAATAATAATATAAAGTCAAAATATGTTTTCTGATTGTTTCATGGTTCTTCTTGCTGTAGGTAGTTTATTGTATATATGTGCAATAATATTAATGTATATGTAAAAGTAAATAAATAAATAAATAAATAAAATCAAGTATTTTTCAAAAAAGAAAAAACACATACACTGCAGCCTGTCAAGAGGAGTGCCTGCTTCTATGATTACATTATTCAGATCTAACATGTGGTTCCTTTTATAGCTCCCATTTCTTCAATAAGATTGTCTATATTGTTATTTGCTTCAAGCATGCTTGTAATTGATTGCTAAATTATTTTTATAATTATTGCTTTGGAACCTTGTTAGATATTTTCACCCTCTGATTTGCTTCAGTGTGTGTGAATTGTCATGACAAGTGATTTGATTATATCTTGGATACTTTGGTGTTATGTGGTGAAGCTTGTTTTATTTCAAGGCATTGTACTAAACCTTATTGACCACTTTTATTGGGATAAGGGGAATGCTTCCTTGTACACATCCTGATACACAAGAAGCAATGTGAAAACCCAGGGACTCCATCACCATACTGTTCCTCGGGTCCCATGGTTTCTAGCTAGTCTACTTTCTCCTCTTAACCTTTCAGAGTCTTCCTAGGTTTGCCTTATATATGAAGTTATTTTGGCTGAACTTAGAAAAATATAGAAAATCTGACTCCTATATCTTGTTCCAGATGGACTTTATCTCTTTTAATCCCCAGAACAACATTGTGAGGGAGGTACTAATACTATACTCACATTTTCAGATCAGTTAATTGAGGCCCAAAGAAATGACATAAATACTCAATGCTAAAGCCTATGCTAGAACAGAGAGCTATTGACTTCTGGGGCAGAGGTCAGTCTGTGACACAATACATATCTCCGTACAGCCCATACTTTCTTGAAGCATGATAAAGTGTGAGTAGGCCAGCTTGTCATCAGGCAACAAAAAGTGGGTGTACAGAAAAAAAAACACAAAACAGTGTATTTGGTGTCACTAGATATGCCCAGGGTGGGCAACAGACGGACGAGATCAAACCAGGAAATGCTTGTCCCTAACATGGTGGTTTTGTGGTAGGCCCATGCCATCTCAGGGCAGGGAATGTTTGTGACCAGAATAGTTCCAATACCTACCTCTCCATAGATGGTCCTGGTTAACAAGCTGGGCAGATATGGGTAGGCAGATATTTGTAAGAATCATATGACTGTTAGTACGCCTGTCCTTTCTCATCCTCTTTCTATAACGATGGGCAGATTTGGTGGGTGTGGTGGGAAGGATACAGGGTTGAATTTTGATATTCGCTGTCTCATTGTGTTCTTAGGGCCTTTGTTCAATTCTCATCTCTTTATAAACTTGATTTCTCTATTACTCTCTCTAGTATATAGGCGAGGACATTGCATCCCACAGAAGCGAAGTGGCTTGCTAAAAGCTCCACAGCTCCTAAACATGCTTTGATCTCTACCATTATTGAAAGCCGCTCAAGGCTGAGTCATCAGCATCTAGCTGCATTTCTGATACAGAAGCAAGGCACAGCTATCTGTTTTTCTCAGAGCCCTGAATCAATGGTGTGTGGGATCCAGGAAATGTCTCAGACCACTAAGGGATCTCAACTCTTGTTTGTGGGCAGAAAGCCTAGGATAGAGACAGAAAATGATGATGAAAGGAGATGCCAGCTCACCTGACTTGGAAGCTTCTTGATACCTGCACCACAGCTGTCATATAGATCAAGGGATAGCTGGCTATAACAGCAGGCTCTGTGATTGACAGATGTTATCTCAGGGCATCTTCCCTCTGATGCTTAGGCTATGTTTCCTGTAGATAGGCCTTTAGCAATTGTTCTTTCCTGCCTGGCTTGATACTCCTTGAGTAGGATTAAGCAGGTAACTTCATGATAATTACAAGGCTTCAATTACAGGGCTTCAGACAGTAGCCGTTAGAGTCAGCTGAACTTCTATGTGTTCTGGTAAATAGAAATATTGCAGTTGGATAAGGTTCTTAATAAACTGTTCAATAGTCTGAGCAGGGAGCTGTCCAGGAAACTCAAGAAAGATGATTCATCTGGTTCTGGGCAGCATCCAACAATTTCTGCAATTTGTTGGATGCACACACACACACACACACACACACACACACACACACACAGAGAGAGAGAGAGAGAGAGAGAGAGAGAGAGAGAGAGAGAGAGAGAGAGAGAGAGAGAGAGAGAAGAAAATCTATGATGTGTTGATGTGTTTCTCCAGGACAGGACTCTATGATTTCCACTAAAAAAAAAATGCCAATCCAGAAGCAGAGCTCAGGCAGGTATGGTAGGGAGGATGGAGGAATGACAGGTGGATAGATGGGCAAACAGAAAGCTCCTGGCCCACAGTAACACACCTTCAACTCCTCAGTCCTTCTAGATACATTTTCTCAGAATCAAGAGGGTCAAATTCCTGCCTGGTTTCTGTTCCCCTCCGTATAGAAAGTCACTGTCATTGCATTCTGACTCTACCAGTTGGTCAGATGCATGTAGTCTGCTCCTGCTGCTGGCAGACTCTGCTTTGGGAGGGCATTCTGTATATTGATAGCCGCACACTCTCAGCAGCCACATGCTTCAGTTACACAAAGCTAACCATTGCTGACCACCTCCTGGGTCTCAGCCTGAACCTCTCAGTAGGAGGCACAGGATGTTTTCAAAGCACATCTCAACCCTTAATAACTCCCTGTGTGCGTATCTTATCTTTCTCCTGCTTCTCGGTTCTGTCTCTCACTCCCTCCTTTCCTCCCTCCCTCTCTTCTTTGAAGCCTCATCCTGGTGTATAACTTACTCTCAAGGTGACCTTGAATTTGTGGCTATCCCAAGTACTAGAATTTCAGGTATGGGCTGCCACACTTGGCTTTCCATGATTTAACCTTAACAGACTCCTAGGAAGCATATGTAGTGGAAAGCCCTGGCTCTAGAGCCACACAGAGAAATTGTGACTTTGCCCTAAGCTATCCCCATACTAGGTCTGTGAATTCAAGCAAAGCACAAACACTCCATGAGCCCTACATTCTTCACCTAAAATGGGGGTGTGACAGCCCCTACTTTATAGAGCTAATATGAGAGCTAAGGCAATGACTGTCAGCAAGCTCAGGCCCTTCATGTACCCACCTTTTGAACTTCAGTTCTTGGTAATGAGCCCTTCGGAGAGTGAGTGCCCAAGGGTAGACCTCCCAGGGAGAACTTTAGAGCCAGCTGTGGAGGCCCGGCGCTGGAGAAGAGCGGAAGGGCCAAAGCAGGTAGCCTGTTTAGAGAAATGGTAGGGAGGAGAGACTATAGGGTACATTTCTGTGACAGACTCGTCACCTCCTTTCTATACGGAATGGACCCGCAGTTGAGTACAAAGCTTGTCAGCTATCTTCTTTTTTTAATTTTAATTTTATTAATTTATTCAGATTACAATTAAATTGCCATCCCATCACTTGTATTATCCCATTCCTCCCTCCATCTTGCTTTCACCCTATTCCCCTCCCCTAGGTTTAAGACCTAGGGGACCTCCTCCCCACTATATGGTCATAGGCTATCAAGTCTCACCTTGGTAGCCTGCTTATTCTTTCTTTGAGTGCTGTCTTCTTAAAGCTCAGAAATCCCATTGCTTGCAGTATGCTTTCCCTAAGTAGTAGAACTGAGGGTGGGCCAAGGGAGTTGGGTTCTTATCCTCAAATATCTTCCTTGTCACTTAACTTGGTAAGTATGCTCCAACCTGGCTTTTGGCCTCCTGCCGTTGAAACACATGCTGGGTTCATTTACTTCCTTTGAAGTAGCTTATTGATATGCATGCTCAGTGTTTTAGCCATGTGAGATGACATTGCTTGGCTTCAAAATGTGTCTGGTTACAGACATTTCCAGACCTAGAATGTGAGGGATTCCTTGCAGCTCAGGAGCCAGACTGACGTTTAGCCACCTAGGACTTTCAAAACTGCTGCTGCCAGCCATTGTTCCTTACCTTGTCCCCACAAACACACACACACACACACACACACACACACACACACACACACACACACACACACACATTTTTTGGAATCTGTGGCAGGTACTAGGAGCTGGATTCCAGCTGGACAGTACATTCCATTGGGTGATACCTCAAGTAGGCTACAGAGAGTTCTGGGTATCTTCCATTCACATTGGCATCCAAGAACAAATCAGCCTAAGAAAGCCATAGAAATACCACACAATAGTAGGTTGCAAGTTCAAAATATCACCTCCCAAGGCATCTACATAGTGACCCATAGAAACATGAGTGTCACCTTATATAACACAAAGGGAGTTTTTTTTTTAATGGTAACTAGGAGTCCTTATATGAGAAAAGACCCTGGGATATCCAGGGTGTCCTCAAATGAAATAACTTGTGTCCTTATGAGAAAATGAAAGAGGCTGAAAGAGTCATTAGTGGGTGGAGGCAGATGCATGTGTGTTAAGACTATAATACAAAGAGATGGCAGCCACCAGGAGGACACACTTCTGCACAGTCCTCTATAGAAGCCTCAGCTCCCAGGGCTTCGAATTGAATTCAGAGCTTCTAGCAATCACTGGACTATGGAACCGCATGTTCAGTCCTTCTGCCTTTTTCGCTGAGCCCTCTCCTCTCCAGTGAATGCCCCTCTGTCTGGGTAAAATGAATGTCACTGTGATGCATATCCTTTTCAGACACAGGGCCCAGAGGCTTTACTGACCTTTGGTTCTGACCTCTAGCTTCTGTGAGCAGGATCATCAGGGTCCTTCACTCTCTGTCCTCAGAGTCTGTCTGACTTCCCGAGGCTTGGCTCCCCTGCTGAGCATGCTCTGCCTTCATCTCCTACCTAGCCAGCCAGGCATCCTGCTATCTGTTGCCTTCTTCTTAATAATTCCTCATCTGCCACAAGAACATACTTCAGTGCCATCAACACTAACATACAAGTCATTTTCTGTCTGCTCTTTCCAGGGTTTTAAGTTCCTTAGCCAGACAAACCAAGGCCAGGCCACCATTTTGTACACTGTTATCTGGGTGGGCAACGATTTCTCTCTGCCCTTGAACTGTGTCACAACTTACCTAGGTAGCATCCAGAAGACAGTGTGGCAAAGCATTGTCAGCAGAAAGCTGGGGTCTGAGGATACCAAGGGTAATAGCATCTTTGTCTGTTCCCAGTGCCACTACCACACCAGCACTAGGACAGCCAGGCAGAAAGATAAAGGGTTGCCCCACTCATTTACAGATTTCCTGAGATGTCAACTGTCTTGTGAAACACCAGCATCCTGGTATTCATGATCTCAGCGAGTAAAGCACTTGCAAAAGAAAAAGTCTGGGCTCTGAATAATAAAGCTGACCTTCACCTTGTTATTACACCCAAAACTGACTTTCACTGACCCACTTTGAACATTTCAGCTAAAATTCCTAAATGTTAAGAAGACATGCTGTCACCTGCCACCTAGTCTTCTGCACAGACATCAGGAATACTCTCTAATTGCCTTCATTTTACGGAAGGGTACTGAACCCCAGAAATGTGAGGTGCCTCTGTAAGGAAGGGCAGAAGAGAGGTCCAAGCTAGAGCCACATTAAAAGCTCTTTCTGGCTGCCAGCCTGCTTGTTGTTGCTCCTTTGCTATGGTGGTGAATGCTATGATTTCAATAACCACAGCCTCCTGCCCTGTGGAAGATCAATAGGCTGGCGCGCACGTGTGTGTGTGTGTGTGTGTGTGTGTGTGTGTGTGTGTGTGTGTGTGTGTGTGTGTGTGTGTGTGCCTGCCTCTGGTGTCATCTGTAGTGTTTTGCAGACAGGCTCTCATTGCCTTGGGACTTGTCGAGTACTCTAAACTGGCCTGCCTATGAGTCCTAAAAATATGCCGAAGTCTGTTTTGCCAGTGCTGGAATTAAAAGTGCATATACCCCATACCCATTCTTTCATGTAGGCATCTTCAGGTGATCAAACTCAGGTCCTCATGCTGCTGTGACAAGCACTTTACCAACCAAGCTATCACCTCAACCTAGCATCCTGTCTTTTGGAGTCTCTTTGAGGAAATGCCTAGAAAAAGTTCAAGTTCATTTATGGTTCTTCCCTGTATTTGGAGAGTAGAAGGGGCTTGGTTAGAATGAATTAGCATTTATTAATGCTTTTTCTCTTTTGTTATTGCTTTAGAATTTCATATTGGCATGTATCTTTTGATTAAATCTACCCCTCCAATTCACCCTCTCTCCTCCCTACCACTTTCCCCTCTCATATGTTTTATTAAAACCCACAGTTATCCAATCTGTTACTTACTGTTGTCCATATGTGCATGGGTTTAGGTTTATCTTCTGGAGCATGGGTAGCCTCTCATGTTCCACATCCCTGAAGAAAACTGATTCTCCCTCCTCGGACAGTCATCAGTTTCTAGTAACTATTCAGCTAAGGGTGGGACTTTGTGCCCACTTTCCCACTCCATGAGGGGATTTTGTCAGGCTTGACCTTACACAGGTCTTGTGGATGTTGTCACAGCCACTGTGAGTTCATATATGAACTTCCTCTTGCGTTCAGAAAACACTAACTCCTTATAGTCATCAAGTGTCTCTGGCTCCTTGGCAAGACGTTCATCTCTCACCCCTCATCAGAGAAGCTTCTTTTTACAATAGATGCTGATCAGCACAGAGATATGCAACTAGTCAATGGGCAGAGAGTAAGAGGCCCTAAATGGAGCATCTGTATCATGGCTCTTGCCTAGTTTTGAAGCCCTGAGCTATAGTGAAAAATCTGTGCTCAATTTGGTTTTGAATGTGACCCACAAGATAGCAGAGCATTTCACCTTTTGGTAGCATTGCTGCTATTGATTGCTTCTCTTTGAGGAATTCTGCTCTGCTTCTGAGTACTTTATAGCTGGCTCTCTCTAGCCCCCTTCGAGGTCTCAAGGCAAAACTGCGCTTTTTCTTCCAGGCCATTGCTAAACATTCACATGGCCCTATTTGTTGACATGTTCTCAGGATCCTTCCCCACCTGGGGTGCCGAATGCTGTTGTTTGTCTTGGAGTCTTTATAGCATGAGACTCAGAGAGAGAACTGAGCTCTAATAGGGACAGAATATAGCAAGGTTCTCTCCTCTTTAATTCTGTGAGTTCTGCTTCTATTGTTGCTGATTCCTTGCAGCCAATGGCACTAGTTATAGGAGGCTTGGCTTTGAGTGTCCCAGTGAGGTTCTCATATTGCTCCTTCTGAATTCATTCTATTTGGACCAGACTCCTTGGTGAGGATGAGGCTGCTCTGCATCACTCATATTTAACACTCCTCTCTCACTTCTCCTCTAGAGCAAGATTACATTGCCTAGACAGTTACATGTGTCTGAAACTCACAATATGTACCCACTAACAGGGAACCGAAAGGGAGTCAGGGCCTCCAGCTCTTTTAGAATTAGGTATATTTTAGTAAATGACTGGAAAGTGACTCTGTAGAGTTCCCTCTTTTATTGATTACCATCATGATTTTCTATAGCAATAAAAGCCTTTCACTCAGCATGATGATACATTTGACACACGTCCCAGGGCACCTTAGTCATACTTGTGTTACCTTGACACGGCAGTCCTGCTGTTTGTCAGTTCACTACAACTTTGATGATGAAGCTTGGTGTACTGGGTAGATTAGCATGCCACAGACTTAATCTTTTCTGCTTCTGAAATCCAGAAATCAAGATGTTGTGGCAGGGTGAGAAGGGTCAAGGAAGGAGGGCGTAGGGAGTAAATATGCACAATGTACAGTATATACATGCATAAAATGTCTATGTAAGAGTACTTCGTACAATGAGTGTATACAATGAATTTTTAAATCTTTAAATTTCATTTTGGTCTATTGGTTTGTTTGGTTTTTGGTTGTTTGAGACAGGGTTTCTCTGTGTATCCTCTGCTGTCCTGGACTCATTTTATAGACTAGGCTTTCCTTGAACTCACAGAGATCTGCCTGCCTCTGCCTCCCGAGTCCTGGGATTACAGGTGTGTGTGTCACTGAGCCTGGCTGCATAATGAAAAATTTAAACAACAACAATAAAATGTTGATAGGGCTGTGCAGCTTCTCAAGTCTCTGGGGTTACTGTGGGTTAGATATGATTTAAGGGTCCCTCAAATGGTGCATGTAGCTGCTTAGAGTCTTGGTACCTAATCTGACAATACTGCAAAGTACTATGGAACTTTTAAGGAGTGGTAGAACCTAGTGGGTATAAAGTCAGATTTCCTCATCCTCAGAAGAGAGTAATGTTGTTCAATGGAGACCCAGGTCAGTGCAAAGGAAAATAACAAACGCACCCTTTCCCTCTTGCTCTGCTTTGTCATAGCCATGTAATCCATTCCCTACACACCCCATGGGCTGTCACCAGAGCCTGTGTTAAATTACTTGGTCATTTAGCCTCCAAATCCATGAGCTAAAAAAAACTCTCTTTTCTTATGAACTCAGCCACCTCCAGTATTATTTTACTGCAGTGACAAAAAAGAAAAAAAATTGCTGCTAAGAAGGGAAAACGTTCTTGTTTTTCTTTAGCTCCTGATAGAGCCAGGCATCCCTTGACTTCTGGCTACATCACTTCAGTTTCTGTCTTGTCCTCACATGGCCTGCATTTCTCTGTGTGTGTCTCTTACACGGATCTGCATGATTATATTTAGAACTCACTTGATAATCCAGGATTGCATCTCCAATCCTAACTTAATTATACATTTCCTTATAAGGTAATATTCACGGGTTCTAGGATTTAGTACATAGACAGATTTTTGAGGTGTTACCATTTAACCTACTACATACTTCTAAGATCTGTCAGTAGGCCTGGCCACTGGCTACCATTCTAAGAAAAGCCTTGGCCCTACTTGCCATGCTTATTGTTGTAGGAGACAGAACATAACTTCCCAAAGGCTTTCGAAACTGAGGCTCTAGCATAACAGTCATGGCTGGTTGTCAACTGCTAGGCTGACAGTTGAATGGACCAGGAAGAAACGTGGTATAGATACAGTACAGTCAAAGCCAGAGAGGGAGAACAAACTCTATCCACACTTATGTGACAACAGATCCAGCCTAGAAAAGAACAAGGATTCATGATTTGACCTTTAGGCCTTGGAAGCAAGAGTAAATGGAGGATGAGACTTCATGTGATTGATACGGTAACAGAAGACAGCACAATTTAGAGTGTTACTCCAAAGCACTGGTGCTCAGGAAACGAAGCAGTCATAATCTACAGGGCAGGAAGCCATGCAACTCTTTGTGCATGTAGATGGCATTGAATTTTGCCTGAATGTGGAAGTCAGAGAACAACCTTTGGGAATTGGGTCTCTCTTGCCACTATGTAGATTCTGGGAGTCATAGCACAGCTGTCATGCACTTTGCAGACTGGGTCATCTCTCTAGCCACATCAGGTTTCTGATGCCTTTCCTCTGCCTCCAGCCTAGGACTCTACAAGGTCAAAGCAGCCTTATTCCTTTGCTCTACAATGTCTCTGTGGTTCTCAAATGTGAAAAGTGGTCTTCTCTAGTCTTTTCTATGCTATGAACCACCTAGAAAGTGCTAGTGTCTCTCCATCTTTTGAGTCTACTTTGACTTGGAGCAAATCTTTCCTAGTCAGTTTTAGGAGCTATACTATTCAGAAAGCCTGTTCAGATTGATTTAGAACTTTAAAAAAAATTAATACTAATTCTCAAGAATTTCAGATAATGTGTTTTTATCATATTTATTCCAATTCCTCCAAGATCTATCCCATATCCCTATACCCTCAAGGTTGTGTCATTTACTTTGCTTAGCAACCCATCAACTTCAGTTTGTGGCCCATCCACTGGAGAGTGTTCAACCTACTAGGAATCTACACTCTTAAAGAAAACAGACTCTCCCTCTCCGAGAAGCCATGAACTGGCCATAGCTCCTCAGTTAGGGCTGGGGGACTCATGACCTCCTCTGCTTCCCTGCCAGAATATTGTTGGGCTTGATTTCATAATTGCTGGGAATTGATGAATGTAATAGTCCTGTCATATCCAGAAGTTCATGCTTTGCTCTGGACCACTTCAATCTCTGCCTCTTATGATCTTTTTGGCTCTTCTTTTCTTAATGATCCCTGAGCTTTTTGGTGGGGGCGATGATAGAGATGTCCAATTTGTATCTGAGTAGCCCACAGTCACTTATCTTTTTGCATTTTAACCAATTGTGTGCCTCTGCATTAACTATGTATTTAAAAAAATACTTATCTGACAAGATCTGAGAGCTATGCTAATATATAAGCAGAAAGGTAAGAATTCCTAGGACAGTTTGATTTTATGTTAATTCACCTAGCTACATTGGTCATTATTGAAGTTCCCAGGATTTCACAACTGGGTAAGACTGTTGATGACTCTCCACTCCCAGAACTCTGCTTAGCACTTTCCAGGAGGAGGAAGCTCCCTGGGTCACTGCTGGCTTGATCTTTCTATGTCCTAGGACAAATGTGTGTTAATAGATAGATTTAAGGATGAAGTTGGGCTCATGGCCCACTTAGCTCTCATTCATTGTTTCCCTTTACTCCTCACTCCCACAGCAAAGTGGTCTTGGCCTACAAATTCTACCTTAGAAACTTGTGAGCTTCAATGTGGCTAGAACCATCCTTAAAGCTTTGTTTACCTTACTTAATCCGTCTCAAGCAGGTCACTGAAGTCTTTACCCTGATGACTGATTTTCAGAGCCATGTGTATTGTCTCTTTCTTAGCAGCTTGTTGCCTCTGTTTACATACCACATGTAGTATGCCCAGCTCTTGTGTCTAGTCTAGTGTGCCCGGCTCTTGTGTCTAGTCTAGTGTGCCTGGCTCTTGTGTCTAGTCTAGTGTGCCCGGCTCCTGTGTCTAGTCTAGTGTGCCTGGCTCTTGTGTCTAGTCTAGTGTGCCCGGCTCTTGTGTCTAGTCTAGTGTGCCCGGCTCTTGTGTCTAGTCTAGTGTGCCTGTCTCTTGTGTCCATTCTGGTGTGCCCAGCTCTTGTGTCTAGTCTAGTGTGCCTGGCTCTTGTGTCTAGTCTAGTGTGCCTGGCTCTTGTGTCCATTCTGGTATGCCCGGCTCTTGTGTCTAGTCTAGTGTGCCTGGCTCTTGTGTCTAGTCTAGTGTGCCTGGCTCTTGTGTCCATTCTGGTGTGCCCGGCTCTTGTGTCTAGTCTAGTGTGCCCGGCTCTTGTGTCTAGTCTAGTGTGCCTGGCTCTTGTGTCTAGTCTGGTATGCCCGGCTCTTGTGTCTAGTCTAGTGTGCCTGGCTCTTGTGCCTAGTCTGGTGTGCCTCTTTGAGGGCTGTGGCTGCTTTGTTTAGAGGCTGATGTGATTAAATTGTATCTCCTCAGCACTTGAATTTTGATGTCCCCAGATATTCAGAAGATTGAAGCAGAAGGATTTGGAGTTCAATGCCTCCCTGGGCTAGAAAGTAAATTTAACACCAAACTAGGCAAGGTAGTGGGACTCAATATCAAAATAAAAAGTAAAATTAAGGCTGAGGCTCTAGTTCAGTTGTAGAACATTAGCTCAGCATGCATAAAGCACCATTGATCTCCATCCCTAGCAACACACACACACACACACACACACACACACACACACACACACACACACTAACATCTAACAAATCAAACCCTGCAGTTGCCATACATATACTACTCAGGGTCACCCACAGATCTGAAGTTTCTCTCTGCCTCACTCTCCTCTATAGCATTCCTCTCATTGAGTAGTGGCTGAGATTGCCCTGAATATAGATTTTTTTCATTGTTTAAACTATAAAGACTTTATGTTTCCACTGGAGCTTTAGGCACCACTAGAAGTACTCTAGGCTAGCAACTATGCAAACAAGAAGGTCACCAAATAGACATGCTACCATAGAACAGGATATCCCATGAGGCCCCAACCCTAGACAAAGAACGAAGGGACACTAAACAACACTGAGAACAGGAGAAACAGTCTTCCCAGGGAAGAGCACACCAATCTAGAATTGAGTGGTCAGCTCTAGAACCACATACATGCAAGTAACATTATATGGACTGAACATGTTCTAGTTATATAGTATGAATATATAGAGAGCACTTAAACAGAGGCCAGGAATTTGAGAGAGGGCAAGTGGGGAGGTACATGGGAAGAGTTGAAGGGGAAAAGGGAAAGGAGAGAAATCATTCTAGTATATTTTAATTTAAGAAAAGAATTTCATCCAGGTCTGCTGTACCCACCCCACACTCCCAAGCATTCACCCACTACCAGATTGTGTGTGCCTCAGAAGGCTCTCTAGTGCCTTCCTGTGTGAAGATTTGCTTTGTTTTTTCCCAAAGTCTGTAGTTGCTGTCTAGGGAAAGGTTGGTCCCACAGGACCTAACCTAAATGAACTTGTTCCTATGTTCTGTGGACCTCCATGCCTCCGGCTGGTGGTGGTGGTGCAGGAGAAACAACCTCAATAGGCTCTGAGCAGGAACTTCATTTGACCGGCTCACAGCTGACAAAGATTTTCTCACATGGACTTCCCCACCCAGGAACATAAAGTGACTCTAGGTTCCTTCCTAGCCACGCTTATAGCCATCTGCTCACAGAATGGCTAACCAGTAGATGCCCACACTCTCTGCGTATGGAGGGCACCATTGGATTGCCTGCTAACTGGTGTTGGTTTGGCAGCTCTTCCCTAATGAGACCATTACCATGGATCCAAAGCTGTACCACCTTGACTTCTGAACATCCTCCTGTGAGTCCTTCTGCTCCTTTCATGAATTCTATTTCTATTCCTGAGGCCCTGACTTTTAGTCAGCACTGGGGAGGGGCCTGCCTCCTGGCTTTTGGCACTGGTAGTACAGAGGGAGCTCAGGATCCTGGTAGCCGCATTCACACTGTGTCAGAGAGAAAGGAGGGAGAGGAAGACTGCAGAGAGAAGACAGGAGAGAGACTGAGTCTCTGGCATGTAAGGACACTAATTTGAACATGAAGTTCCTACCATCAGGATCTCATCTATACCTAATTGCCTTCTGAAGGAATGACTTCTAAATATTATAATACTGGCATTAAGGTTTCAACGTGTGTGTGTGTGTGTGTGTGTGTGTGTGTGTGTGTGTGTGTGAGTGTAGATAAATTATGTGCATATGGATGGCAGGTGTTGATGATGGGTGTCATCCCCAATTTCTCCGCCTTGTTTTTTGAGGAAAGGTCTGTCGGTAAACCTGGAGCTCAATGATTTGATTAAACTGGATGTCTTGTGAGCCCCAAGGACCCACTTGTCTCCACTCCCTAGTACTAGTGCTACAGATTTACAATGTTGCATCCCACCTTTTATGGGCAGACTGGGGATCTGAACTTGGTTCTTCATGTTTACACAGCAAGACTTTTACTGACTGGGCTATCTCTTCAACCCTTGTGGAAGGCCGTGCTGATGGCACAGCATGCCTCCTCAATGGTGAGCATCTCACATGTAGTGGATTTTGTGCAGCATGACCAGAAGCCTTAGCCTGAGTTTTACCAAGAGGAAAGTCTCATAGCAACCATAACTGCCTTGGGAAGCAAGCCAAGAAAGCAGTAGTGAAAAAAAAAGTAAAATGCAGTGGAAGAATCAGGTGAGGCACCCTGACCAACTATTTGCTTCTATTCAAGACTGCCTACTTGATTCTGCACAAACTCAGCCTTGTAATGGGTGTATGGGAGGAGAAAGGGGGAAAGAATGCATCCAAGGACTTGTATCCACCATCAGTGAGGGCTTGTCTCCTTGTGCCTTCTTACCCAGGAGGTACCTGTGAGTGTGCACAAGGCAAAGTTAGGCCACATCCCATACCAATGGGCCTACTAGGAACCTGTGGTACATGGTATGAAGCTCACGATGAGAATCCAAGGTGAAAAGTTGGATTTGACATATGATTTTGGCATGAGACTTTGCCTGTTGAACTTCTGTTTTCTCTCCCATGACAAGGAGCTGAGCAATACTTGTTGTGCCTGTTCTAGAACATTCAGAATCCAGAACAAACTATCTCTCCATCATTCTTTTTATCTTAAACCCTGCAGGACTGCACTGGTCAAAAGTTAGAGCCTCAGGCAGGGTCTGCATCCAGGATGCTGATTCTCCTCTTGTACAACCTTTGTTGAGACCCTCTTATGTATAGCCCACCCAGACTTAAGTTATTGGTGCTTTTCATGAGAGTACCTACATCAGTCCTGGTCTTCCTGGTCTCAGATTCTCCTTGTCACCTTACAAGGGAAAAGCCTTGAGCATTGATGAAAGACATTGATGCCAGTGATCATATTGGGTCCTAATATTTTCTTTCAATACAGTCAAGAGAAAGAATTTTATCTCCTTGTCCTAGGTTGGGCAACTAAAGATCAGACAGAGTGAGTGGTTTGAGGTCACACAGAAGACAGCTGTTTGAGCCATGGCCCTAGCTCTTCATCGTACCCAATTTAAGCATCCACATTCTCTCCCCCAGAGCTCCTGCTTACGTCTTCTCTTGAGCTCAGAACCTATAGGGAGACTTCACTTCCATTCCTCCTGTCCTGTCACATTCACACCAGTGCTACATATTATTAGGCATAGTAAAAGTTTGTGTATCATAACACACAGAGGCTGAAATAAATGTCTTTATTTTGACTCACAGAGTCTTTTCAGATAACATAATCTTATGTGGCCATAAAGAAGCTTCTGCCTGCTCCTGAAGACTAGGATGAACAAGCCCAGGTAATTGCCTCTTCTGTGTAAGGACCAATTTGTACAGGGAAATGAACACAGTGGATGCAATCAATTAAAACCCAGAATGTAGAACAGCATATACAGGAAATGGAAAAGAAATTGAAGCCCTCTGCCCCACTTTTCCTTTCCAAATGCCTGTGTAGCTGCCCAACCAGGTGGCAATCTCTTTCTGCTTTGAGTCTGACACTAATTTGTTATGAGGTTGATACTGGAAGGGTCCCTGAGGGCACAGGCCCATGGCTTCCCAGCAGATACAGAAGTAAGGGCTTTTCTGGAAAAGGAGTTTCAAGGAATGTGAGCTGCTCCTCTCCTTGCATATCCCTGTGCTGGAAACAGATTATCCTGAAAGAAGAGCGGCTTAGCACAGGCCCACCAGTGTTCTCACAGCTACATGTTATATTAGAAGTACATGCTTATGAGAAGCTTCAGGGAAGATTCCAAGAGAAGTGCTGTTCTGAAGCCATGCTGGCTCCAAAGTCACCCTGGTCTGAGCTAGCCCTTAAGTTCTGTCTTGCCTTTGAGTCCCCATTTTGCAGCTCTGTATCCCTATTTCCTGAAATACAAAGAGTCCCAGGAAACTGATGCTCTTTATTATATAGTCTGTCCATGGGATTACAGTTTTTCTTTTTCTGGCCTGCTCCTGGCAGCTGTGACACAGGCCAGGCTTCCCAGCCCCTGGGCTGTCTGCTTACTGGGAGCTCACTGTATCAGGGAGGCCTGTACATATACAGTACTGTGAAGATCTGATTACCGGACCAACCTAGTTGAATAGCTTCAGTGCCTTTCAGCACACTCACTTTCATGAAGTGGAGACCTGAGGCCATTACAAGGGCAGATAATATCAAATTGGTCACCATGAGATGTCAAGTGCATCTCTTCTCTCCTTCCTAATCCTGACTCTCCACCTAGGAGTACTCTGGCTTATCTGTTAAGTAGGTGAGTGCTGATATTTCAGAAGAGAATATACATGTTCCCAACAAAGTGCAAATCCAGGGAAGTTCCTGAGCAACCCTCCAGGCTACAAAATGGCACAAAGTTCCCTGGCCATGCTCTTAGCAATGGCTGGATGACTGGTATGCAGAGAATGATAAGCCTGGACACAGAACAGATTGGTTTATTATTGTTAGGAATAACTGGGCTCTTGTAGCCATCTAGGAGTTGGAATTTTCATCTAGGAAGCCAAGGCTTCTAGATTCATTTTTTGATGTTTTTTCTCTAGGTCCCTTGAGCACATATTGCACATCAGATCGTGGCTAGTATTTCACCGAGAGGTCTGTCATTCCACTTCCTACTGTGTGACTTTTCCTGAGGAGATGAGAACAACTGTCTATTCAACAAAGATAGGGCACCAATGACAGACAAAAGAAATGATTCCACTCAAGTTGAACTTGGTGAATAAATGGATTGATTTGAGTTGCTTTTAGGAGCATGGATGATCATGGAAGACTTTAAGAGCAGTCATGTCACCAAAATGCCCATGCCAGCATGGGTGATGATCCTAGAAAGGTGCAGCCTCGGAGGTCCCTGGAGTTACTACCAGGTAGGAGAGGTAGTGCTGAGAGAAATGAGGGTCAAGATCAGACCTGGAGAGAGTGGGGTCAGGAGGACAGAGGGCCTGCAGAGAGAAAAGAAACTATGGCTGAAGGCATCTCTGTGACAACCTGGAGACCTCTCTGAAGAGAATTCCTTTTCTCCATTAATTTTACTGCATTTTAAACCTTAGCTGTATGCCTTGTGATTCTTGTAACTTTCTGTCCTTATAAATTTCATTAGTCTTTCTGAGTCTTAAAATTATTTTATTTATTTGTGGATTTTAGCCAAATAGTGTAGAATAACCATACTACAATTCACAGACCCAAAGTAGATAAGTAACAAGGACGATTCAGGGAAGGAAGATTATCTCTCACTCAGAAGGAAAACAGAATAGATGGATAGAGAAGGTGGTTCAAGAGAGGGAACAGAGTAGGAAAGGTAGCCTGTGGAGAAAATGAGGGTGGAAATCAGACCCGTGGAGGGTGGGGACAGGAGGACGAGGGTTTGCATAGAGAAGAGAAACTGTGGGCAAGGGTATCTCTGTGACAACCTGGGGACCTACAACAGAATAAGCTCCTATGAGAATATGGAAATGAGTCTAGCTGAGACTCCTAATAACAGCGGTCATGGAGACTGAAGAGGCCACCCTCTAACTAGACAGGACTCCAAGTGGAGGGAGAATAACACCAACCTACCCACAAAAACTTTGACCCAAAGTTTAACCTGCCTATAAGATGTGCAGGGATAAAGATAGAGCAGATAGAGCAGAGATTGAGGGAATGTCTAACGAATGCCTGGCCCAACCTGAGACCTACCCCATGAGAGAGAGCCAATCCCTGACACTATTAATGATAGTCTGCTATACTTGCACATGGCAGCCTAGAATAGCTATGCTCCACCCAGAAGCAGATCCATACAGATGCTGAGACTCACAGCCAAACATTGGATGGAGGGCAGGGAGTCTTGTGGAACAGTGGGGTGAAAGAGTGAATGACCCCAAGGGGACAGGAGCTCCACAAGACCAACAGAGCCACCTAACCAGGTCCCAGAAGGGGCCTATGGAGTCTGAAGCACCAACCAAGGAGCACTCATGGTCTGGACCTCGGTCCCCAAAAAATATGTAGCTGATGGGCAGCTTTGTCTTCATGTGGGTCCCCTAGTAAGGGGAGTCAGGGCTGTCTCTGACATGGACTCTGTTACTACTTTTTTGATCACTTCCTCCTGATGGGGCTGCCTCACCAGGCCACAGGGAAAGAGGCCATGCTCATTCCTGATGTGACTTAATGAGCTGGGGTGTATTGTGGGTGGTCTTCCCCTTTTCTGAGTAGGGGATGAGGATGAAGGAGGAGAGGAGGAATGGGACTACAATGGGGCTGTAAAACAACTAAACAAATACATAAATAAGTAAACAAATAAATAAATATTTCTTGGGACAAGGACACATGCAACAGTGTATATATAGAGGTCAGAGGGCAAATTCCAAAATTGCCTTTCTACTTCTATCCTGTGTATCTAGGCACTGAAACCCAGGATATCTAGTTTGGTGATGGGATGATGGACATTTTTAACCTGCTGAACACTTTTTTCCTGCCATCTAGCTTTCTGAGTCTTATGAGCCTCTCCACTGTCTCCAGGAGAGAATGCATTCATGGTTAGCTATACAATATCAATCTTTAGCTTTGGAAACCTGTGTTGTCTAGGAGGTTGAGATGGTGGAGGAAAAGAACTTTCCTTATTCATTCCACTACCCTTAACCATGCTAGTGCTCTGAGTTCAGTGAGGCTTGTCTTTGAATGGATGTGTAAAGACAGATCAGATATCTTTAGCCTCTGCACACTTTATTGGCAATTTTGCTTCAGAAGGTCCTCTCAATGATCAAGACCTTTAACCTCCATGAGAATAAGGGAAACACATTTCTTATTTGCTTTTCAACATGGACAGATTCAAAGTGGCTGAGTCCAGCTTTAGTGGGACAAGCATTGTAATTAACAGGCCATTGTGTCTGACCGGCCAGCAGAGAGAAGGGGTGAAGGCACATGTGTAAGGGTCTTGCCATCATCTGTGGTCAGAATAATATGCAAAGTCATTCTGGGAATGGGCTGACACTTAAAATCTGAGTGGTTTTGACAGGCCAAGTCATTTTAGTCCCCAGTGGCTCAAGCTATGTTCATTCTGTGCTGGTGGAAAGTGGGTAACAGTAACAGGTTTTCCCCAGAAATCTTGTTCTTCCAAAAATATCAATTGGGCGTGTGCTTTCATTGCTATGGTAGCAGTGGCTCTGGTCCTCAATGGCTCAATGACACTAGGTAAGATATCTGGCATTTTTTGTGTGCAGGAAAAGGGGGCATTATAATAAAATACGTCTCAATATACCCTGCTGTGGCTTTTATGTTCTACAGCAAACAGGTTGAGACTATTCTTAGAAGTATAATAAACTCAATATCCTTTTAAGGAAATCATTGATGTTCCTGATCGAAAGACTTTGAATGGTTGCCACTACCAAACCCCAGCTTGGTGTTCTGCAGCAGCCACACTTGTGCTCTAGAAGACTCTAAAAGCTCTAGATACCTTTAACTGAGTAGTTGTGCATAACCGTAGAAAGATACTGGAACTGGGACCTATTACAGCAAGAAAAGGTATGGAGACAATAAAAAGGTAACTTTTTTCTAGTCAATCTCTTAGCCTCAAACTGCTCATTATGTACAGTGAGCTGAACACTTACATTTATTACTGCTCTTTCTTCAAAACCCACTCAATATGAAAATAAAGTACACAGCCACGGGATCAATAAAAGGGGAGAAAGAGGCATCTACAAACAGAAGATGCAGCTGCAAAGGGAATAGAATAATGATAGAATTTTTAGATTGAAAAAGCACCAAAAATGACACCCACATACACCAGGATGAAGAAAGCAGCTTTAAGGTAGACCATTCTGAAAAGCAGGGCATGAGATAGGGCTGAGGACAAGAGCACTGGCTGAGAACCTGCAGCAAGAGCAGTATTTATCTCCCTAGTGTCTTCCCTGAAACAGCACAAACACTGTGATAGAAGAAAGCAGCTTTGCTTACTGGAGAGATGCCCAGTTGAACATACTGCTGAGGCAGCTTAATGAAAACAGCAATGCAAAGTCTCATAATGGACAGTGAGAAGAATCTTCACCTTTTCCCCTTACTTGATTTCCAGAATGGCAATGGACAAGGTTATACCTTCCTAAGCAACGATGGGAGGACAATTCTCTTAGGGTACTGGCCAGTCCAAGAAGACCAGCAGAAACTGGCACCTGCTAGCCCACAACAACTTGAGTTCCCACCAGACCACCCTACACTGAAGCCTATTAAGCTTTAAGGCTTTCCCATGCGCATTAGGCTTCTAACAACATCTTAATACCCATTCTCAGGAATAGATAGACAAGGAGTCCTGGTACAGGAAGGCAAAAGCCAACTCCATCACTACCACCAATAAAAAAACAACAAGCAAAAAGAAATTCAAAGATAAGACAGAGAGATAAAGAAAATATTTGGAGAATTAAAATTAATATTCTTAGGTACAGAACAGAAAAGAAATAGATTCTTCCCCAGGGTCTATAGGAACAGCATGGCCCTGTTGGTATCTTCTAAGACCAATTTTCAACTTCTGGTCTCCAAAATTGTAATAAATAATTTCCCATAGTTTAAAACACACACACACACACGCGCACACACACACACACACATCTTATATATTGTTAATATATACATATGAATGTCCCTAGAGGAGTACATTATGTCAAAAAAAGCTACATGCTGCCTGATTCCAACAATCTGAAACTACCCTGCATGATACTCTAATGCTAGGAACATTATCAGTTTCTCCACATCTATAGACTGTGTCACAACAAGAACAAACTCTCATGTGAACTATGGACTTGAGGTGATAATGATATATCATTGTGGGTTAATTGATTGTAGTACATCCAGAATATTGAGAATCTGAGAAGATGTGCCTGTGGAAAAAACCTCTCTACTTTTCAAGATTTCTGTGAACTTAAATTGTTCTAAAATAAATTTAATAAGATAACAAAAATAAGATGCTATAGAAAAGAAACAATCGACAGCTCTATAAAAATAAGTATGATAGCAAAAAATTTAAAAAGTAAAATGTTTGAAGATAGAGTTGAGGAAATATCTCAGCAATTATAGTTGACAAATAGATGGCCATTAGTCAGAAAAGACATATGAATACCTTATTAGTGATAAGTTCAAAAAGAGGTAATAGGGAAAGTAAGCATAAAATTATTGCAGGGATTATATACAAACAACTCATGTAACTTAATATATAAGTTTCTAACTTCTTGGGATCCACCAAATGCCAAACAACTACACTAGAATTAAATTAATATCATTATGAGATTTCAAAACATTGGAAATAATGAGATCCTAAAAGTTTCCCAAATGAGTACCATAGGTTAAACTCCAATGGTCTTGGCTAATGCAGTCTTTAGGCTTCTCAATGGTCCTGGGGAGCAGTACTCTCACACAGAATTCTATACTTGGCCAATTCATCAGTCAACTTTGAGAGTAGGATAAAGAAATCTTTACACACACACAAGGCCTCCAAAATTGTGTGTCATATGTGCTACATCTCAGGAAGATAATTAAATATTATTTCCGTCAAAATGAGAACAAAAACTGAGAAAGAAAAAGCCGTGTATAGGAAATAGGAGAAAGGGAAAAAGAGTTCCCGGGAAGATTGCTGTAATTATGTTTGTGTTTAACCATTCTTAGAGGACACAGTCTTTAGAAAGTTTAGGCAATGAATAAGTGATAGGTACATACAAAAAAGGAGGCAAAACTGAGGAAATTATTAGCTTTAAGGGGAAATTTTCGTCTGAGGAAAGAGAAATTAAACACAATTATAGTGTACTAACTGGCTTTGTTCTGAGCTATATTCAAATAGTGATAATGACAAAAATACCAAATCCTGACTTAAGTTTTTTTTTAAAGGTAACATGATTCTACCAGGAGCTAGGGGTAGAGAAGGAGAAGACTGTCTGGGGTGCTCTGTGAGGATTAAATCTTTATCTTCTCCAGTGTACTTAACAGTCTTCCAAGGGGAAAACCATCAGTAGCAGCAGGCTACACAGAAATGTGGTAGTGCTGGCACAAGCTGGAAAGTGGGAAGGGAAGCAAGTGTCTTCCTTTGCAATGTATAGGTTGGCAATGGGAGGCAGTGGGGCAAGAGATGCCATTTTGTATTTAAGCATGGTGCTCTAGTTGACTCTGGAATTATTTTCTAGGGCAGTGAGACTGTTTAGTGGGTAGAAGCACTTGCCATGCAAGCCTGATGACCAGAACCCAAGATGGAAAGAGAAGAACCAATCCCTGAAAGGCTTCCTCTGATGTTTACATTCATATGCACATATGTGCATGTGGTCACACATGGTAATAATGAAATTTAATTGAAATGTTTATACCTATTATTTTGCTAAAAGTTAAAAACTAAATATCATGCATATGATATTCGTGTGTGTGTGTGTGTGTGTGTGTGTGTGTGTGTGTGAGAGAGAGAGAGAGAGAGAGAGAGAGAGAGAGAGAGACAGAGAGAGACAGAGAGAGACAGAGAGAGAGAGACAGAGAGACAAAGACAGAGACAGAGAGTCAGAGAGAAAGAGAGACATAGCGTGAGAGAGAGAGAGATGAAAGCAAAAGAAAACTAAAGGATGGGAGGAGACTACTAGGAAAAGGAAAAAAGGAAAAAGGATTTAAAAGGAGGGATTAGAAAGGCAAATATAGTTTTAAGTACATGATAAATTTTAAATTATCTATAATTTATGGGTGTCTCACATTTTAGCTTCTCTGGACCACAATGTAGAAGAATTGACTTGGGCCATGCATTAAATACATAAACACTTACAAAAGGTGATTAGTCAAAAAAGTCTGTGTACAAATTTCCTGATGTTCACTACTACCTTATAATAGAAATAAGACCTCTATTACTTTAGAACTCCATTTAGTCTTTCTTTTATAATCATCAAGGAGATGCCAAGTCATTAATAAAGAAATTATATCTAAGCTGGGCAGTGGTGGCACACACTTTTAATCCCAGCACTTGGGAAGCAGAGGCAGGCAGATCTCTGTGAGTTTGAGGCCAGCCTGGTCTCCAAAGTGAGTCCAGGGCAGCCAGAGCTACACAGAAGGACCCTGTCTTAAAAAACAAAACAAAACAACAATAACAAAGAAATTATATCTAAGTAATACAACTTCATTGATTTTTAAAATATTTTACCATGAAAGAAAATAGGGCAACAATAATACTATTGGGATACTTGGCATTGTTTTGGTCATCAATGTCTATCTAGTTCAATGAAAGTAGCTGCAGTTTTGTGCATTCTCAAGGTGTATGTCAGATAATTTTGCTGTCACAAATCATAAAATATTTTTTCACTTAGCCATCTTACTTCCAAAATGCAAACGATGTCACTGTGGTCAATATCAACACTTAAAATTTTTAAAGTTTGTGTGTGTGTGTGTGTGTGTGTGTGTGTGTGTGTGTGTGTGTGTGTGTGTGCCCACATGTCCGTGACATAGCATAAGTGTACATCTCAGAACACAATTTTTGCAAATCTGTTCTGTTCTCTCACCTTAAACTCTTCCAGATCTAATTCCACTTCCTTGTACCCCTAACTTCATGTGCTCTTTAAAAAAATTAATAACACACTAACTCCAATTTGTGTTGCCCATATACTTATGAGTGCGGCGCTATTTATTGGATGTTTGGAGAATGAGTGGATGTGAGGTGTTCAGGAACAAACATTTTTTCTCCTCAAGGCTCAAGGACCATTTTGAAAGAAGGGACAGAAAGATTTTAAGAGGCTCAAATCATAGAAGGCCTGAGCAAAACAGTGTTTTCTGGACATAACAGACCCTCTGCACTCATAAACAGCAGCCGTGGTTGGCTGCAGGAGATCAAAGTAGTGCCTGAGCCCTACCCTCACCCCTAAATGAGAACCTATGTACAGTGGAGGAGGAAGATCTCAGTTATGTTTAAAAATGTGGTTCCTGGTAGGTTGACATTAACCACTTGTAGCACATTTGCACATATATTTTCTTGAGGACTTACGGAATGATAGTTCAAGAATGTATGTTTTGGGCAGCAATTGCATAATATTCTATTGATTTTACAATCTCGTCTCTTTCTAAATTTAGAACTGTTTAATTTGCATGCACAGCATTAGGTTTTGCTAGACTTGGGTTTGTTGATTCTTCCCCCTCTTCTCTCTAATCCCTCTGTGTCCTTCCTCCACCAGCTCCTTTCTGCTTTCATGTCACCTGTGTCCCCAACATATATTTCACTCTCTGGTAGTTTCCTTTCTAGTTTTAGAGCTTACACGTATGCTTGCCCCACTTATTTACATAGAGCTGGACATTATAAACTAGGGTTCACATATGACAGAGAACATGTGGTTTTTGTCTTTCTGAGTCTGTTATCTTACTTATTATAATACTTTCAAGATTCATCAGTTTCTCCACAAGTTTCATCATTTCTTTTTCCTTTACATATGAATAAAATTCCACAGAGTATATATTTTCTACATTTCCATTATCCAGCCATCAGCTGATGAACACTTAGGCTGCTTTTATTTCTTGCGATTATTAACAATGAAAATAAATGTGGATGTGCATTTGCCTCTATAGTTCAGTACACAGTCCTTTGGTTATTCCAAGAGTGGTACACCTAGCTCATAAGGTAGTTCTACTTTTAAGTTTTTGATAAATCTACATGCTTATTTCCATAATGGTTGTATTGGTTTATACTCCACAAATATGACAAGGTGGGACTGAGTCTGCTTGGCTGACTCCTTGTATGTGTGAAGGAGCAGTATGTGTGTTTTCTTCACTTGAGTTTCTAAGATAGTCTCTCACCAAGCTTGCAGCTCAATGTTTCAGTTAGACCTGGCTAGCTAATGAGTGTCCAGGATCCACCTGTTTGCCTCTGTTTCCCAGCCCTGAGATTACAAGCATGTCCCATCATGCCTGGTATTTTTACATGAGTGATAAGGGGACCAAAGTCAGGCCCTCATGCTTATGCAGCAAACACTTTAATTTACCCACTGAACCATGGATCGATTCCATTGTGGCTCATCCCACCCTGGGCTGGTGGGCCTGGCTTGCTTAGAAAGGCAGGCTGAGCAAGCCTTAAGGGGGCAAACCACTAAGTAGCATTTCTCCATGGCCTCTGCTTTAGTTCCTGCCTCCAGGCTCCTGCTCTGGCTTTTCTTAGTACATGGACTATAATGTGGAAATGTAATAGAAATAAACACTTTCATGGTGTTTTATTGCAGCAGTAGAAACTAAGTTGTGGTTGTAGGTGGAGTAAGCCTTCATGGATAAAAGTTCCTGAAATGGTAAGACTTGAGGTGAATTTTCCTCATTTAAAAAAAGTTGAGATATTTATAGATTCCTGTATAGCTATAAGAGAGAAACCATGGTACCTTACACCCACTCCCTCCACAGTGACAACACATTAAAAACTGTAGGGTAGTATTAAAACCAAGATACTGGCATTCCACAGTCAAGACAGAAGTCTTTCCCATCCCCAGTATCCCTCTTTCCCCCTTGCCTCCACTTCTTGGGATTACAGGTTTGTGCCAATATATCTAGTTTATGTGGTGCTGGGATTTGAACCCAGGATCTCATGCATGGTAGGTGAGAAGTCTATAACTGAGCTGTATTTCCATCTCTAGTAGTTCTTTTCTTTTTATTCCTGAGTAGTAATCTCTAGGAATGGTTGTACCACAGCTTGTGGAGGCAGTTGTATTTCCCCTGGGTGAGTCACTTAACCTGCAGTACTTTGGTTAACCCCTGCCAGATGTGGGTAATAATAGTGCTTGCTTCCTGGGACAATTGTGAGGCTCCAATTAGTTCATGTATTCAGAGGTTCAGCAACAGGAGTGGGAGCAGAATCCATGCTGTGTGAGCATCACTTAAATACAATACAAGTAAATGGATTTAGGAAATTACCTTGAGTGTGAAGAAGCAACAATAATGCTGCTGTCTTGATCAACACAAATATTGCTTGCATTTGGTCTGAGAGCCAGGAAGTTGTAGGAAACATTCAGATGAACTGTGTGCTCAGTATATGGAGGGTAAGTGGAAAGGTACTTTTGATTGGTCTCTGTCGTTCTGCCTTCCTTTGATTTGCAGCAGGAGTTCAGTTGTCAGCTCTTTTCCAGCCTCCCTCTCTTCTTAAATCCAAAGCCATTGCTCACAGTGCAGCACTGTAAGCTCTGCTGCTCATCTTCCAAGTCCCAGTCAAAACAGCTGCTTATATTTATAGCAGGAAAGACCAGGTGGTCAACGCACATGTCTACCTCAAGGGAATCAAGCCTAGTGGACTCTTTATTGAGCTAAGGATGTCTCACCCATGAAATCTCAACTACATAGTTGCCTAAGACCTGCATAGTGACAACAGCATAAGTCGACATGCAAATAACAAGAGCTTAAATTTAGTCAAATACTTCTGTGTGAGAATCAGTCTTCTCCAATGACAAGGCTCCTGATAGGTTACTCAATCCCAACTGGTCAGCCTTAAGCACATATACATGTGAGTAAGACTAAATGGGACCAGTACATTTTACTGCATGTATGGGTGTATATAATAATAATAATAATAATAATAATAATAATAATAATAATAATAATAATAATATTGTTATATATTATTATTGTTATTATAGAAGAGATCATGAATTTGAAAGGGAATTAGGTGACACTTGAGGAATCAGAAGTTGGAGTGATAGATTTGGAAATAAATTATAGTACCCATATTTGACAATATATAAATATATTTTATATAAATTATAGTACTCATCTGTAAAATTCTAAAAAAAATAAAATAAGAGTGCCATGTGTGTTATCAGACATGTATTGTGTACCCAATGAGACCAGCTCAAGAATCTCTGCTGTATGAAGTCCAGTCATTCTAGGAGGGAAAATGAGTCTCCTGTGTTTACTGAATGACCCTTACACCACCTTGCACCCAGCATTTGCTATGTAGAGAGGGATTTGGCCTCTCCCTCAGACTGGAGAGTTGAGATCCTGGGAATTTGAAAGCTGAGTTGCACAGGGGGAAAACTGGGACCAAATCTGGGCCAAGGGTTTGTGGTGCAAATTGCATTTCTCTGTTAATTGTCATCTGTTAATTACATTAGAAAAAAAGGGTAGAAAAGCAGAAACTCTTCTGCCATTCCATCCCAAGGAAAGCCAATGTTCAGTGTGTGCACTGGCTCAGTGAGCCAAGCACAATTTCAAGACACAGCGGCACACATCGAAACACATTGCTGTATATTTAGAGATAATGGAGCTTTTCTTTCTTAAGGCTTGATATAAACTTTGATTGCATAGCATTTCTTTAATTTGTTGCTATTCAAGAAAACCCTGGGAACACTGTGGTGAGCAATGCCTAGCTTTTCCATTTGCATTTTTTCATTTGCATATTTTAATTTGCCTGACTACAGCTCCACACCCACCTACATGGACAATCCCCTTAGGAGTGGAAGGAATATTTTTCAGGATAAATAACATCTTTTATGGCTGTGGAGTTGACCAGTTGAATTTAACCATTGAAGGGGCTGGAGAAAATACATGTCTGGACAACTTACAGACTGCTTGTTTCTATGCCCACCACTCCCAGACAAAGAACAAAGAATCTGTGACAGGACCTCAGGTAGCCTGAAAAATTTCTGACTCTGATATTTTTAATATTGAAAAAGTGCAAGGCCCTAGAAGAGGAGGCCATCACAGAAACTTCAGCTAAGCAACCATGGAAGGAAAGGAAGGCCCTGGAAGTCATTTGCTTTTTTTCTCTGTGGCAACAGCCAGAGTTCAGAATCCCTTATATCTTCTTATTCCCTGAACTGTGTTGTTCTTTTCCTGGGGATAAACCAGAATCAGAGAATTGGATTCATACTCCATGAGATTGCTTCATGGCTTCCTGCTTGAGTGTGTGAAACAAAATAGACTCATGATCCATACAGCTGGGCTATCAATAATGCTAATCTCTTCATGTAACTGTGGGTAAGTATAGGAAAAACTTACGAACAATATTTAGCCTTCTTTAGAACGTGTTCTCTTGTAGGAGTTAAAAAGACATGATCATGGCACAGCTCACGCACTGCTGAGCCTTGTAACTGTAGCTCGCATGGTTCATTAATGAAGCTTCTTTTTGCTAGAAATTGAGACCATCACAGAGATCCACAACCGTTCACAATGCAGAGAATAAGTGTTGATCGGGTGCCAACCCCCACTGATACATCTAGAACTCCACTCCTACACTCAAGACTCTAGAATAATTGCAAAAGTGAGGTGATCAGGAAGCCTGCTAGGAGATAATATATTCTAGACACGACAGGGAACATGGTCACATAAACGAGTCCTGTGAAATGACCACACCAGCTAACACCTCAGTGTGGATGGGGGAAATCTCCCAAAGTCCTACCCCTTGACAAAGAACTACAGGCAATTAATAGCTACTAAGACAGGGTGAATGAATCTTCTCCAGGGGCAAGACCCATAGGTTATTCAGTCCTGAGAGGTTAGTCCTCAACACATGTACATATGAGAAATACTGAATTGATTATATATTAACTTATATATTTTATTATGTATAATTTTGTATACTATCTACTTATAAGCACTTGTAATTACATTATATCTATATAGTTTTATTATACATTATATAGACATTTTATAGGGGGTCAAGGAGGGACATCCGATGAGTTGAATGGGGAAAGAAATGGGTGTAAATAATAGCAATATAGTACTCATGTAAAAAATTATCAAAGAATATAAAAAGTTTAACTTAAAGAAAAGATCATGCACTAGTTATGTGTTCACTGTGTGGAGCCCGCTATGTTCTCCTAGGGGTTCTGTCATGTCAGATTTTCTACCTGGAATACTAGCTTCTTAGGGGCCTCTTGAGATTAGCATCAAGGGTGACATTTGTGTGTTTGTGACAGATGATTGAAGTTAAACTTTTTAAATTTATTCACATTACATCCCAGTTGTTATCCTCTCACTTGTGTCTTCCCAATCCCACTCTCCCTCCCTCTTCTGACCTGCCATATTCCCCTCCCATAGACCTCTGACAGAAGGGGACCTCCTCCCCCACCATATGACCACAGCCTATCAGGTCTCATTTGGATAGCCTGTTTCCCCTTCCTCTGAGTGCCTGCAAGATTGTCCTGTCAAGAAGAAGTGATAAAATCAGGGGCACCAGAGTTCATGTCAGAGGCAGTCTCTGCTTCCTCCACAACTGTGGAGAATGAGATGTTCATGGAATACTCTCAGCCATTAAAATCAAGGAAATCTTGAAATTTGCAGGCAAATGGATGGAACTAGAAACGATTATCCTGAGTGAGGTAGCCCAGACCTAGAAAGACACGCATGGTCTATACTCATTTATAAGTAGATATTAGCCCAACATGGATGTCCTCTGAGAGTCTTTACTCAGTGGGGGATGGTGACAGATGCTGGGACTCACTGGTAGACTCCAGGGGAGAGTGGTATGGAAGAATGGGGGGATGAAAGGTCCCAGAGGGTTCAGGATCCCCCCCCAAGGATACAATCAAAGCTGGTGGAGCTGGACCCAGGGTGGCCTGCACAAACTGCTGTACTAACCAAGGACAATGCATGCAGTAAACCTAGACTCCCTGTTGAGATCTAGCCAATGGGTTGAAAGATTTTAAAGTGTGGCTGAGGGTTAAGATGACTGTCAGAGGACAGAGGGGGCTGACGACTCTGTACCTTGTCTTGGGCTCTGGTAAGAAGACAGTGGTGGTACTATAAAGCTCTCTACTCCATCTCTGGGACACTCTTCAAATAGCCCATCCTATGTGCAACCTTCCAGACAATGAAGCATAAAGGCAAGCAAGATATTTACTGCCCCCACCTCATGAAGCTGTGTTAGGGAAACTGAGTTTACAAGCTCATAAGTGATTATAAGCAATTCAAATTGTAGCCACAGGTTTTTTGTCTGCATCCCAGTTCTCAAAATAACGATTCTGTGACTTAATTATTTATGAGTAAATGCCTAGGCCATAAGTTTTGGCTCATTCCCCAGCTAGTTCATAACTTATATTACTCGCTTATTCTATTCTGTGTGTACCATGTAGCTGGTTACTTTTCCTCAGTTTCTTGTGTTTATCTTCCTCAGAATTGGGGGCAAATCCCCTCTTTGACTCTATATCAGAATTTATCTCTCTGCCGGAACTCCCACTTCCTATTTCCTGTCTCAGCTAATAGGTCATCAGCTTTTTATTGACAGGTAATGCTCCCACAGAATACACAAGAGATTCTCTCTGCATCAAGTAGCCAGATTCATTACAGGTTTGTGGTTGTCATTACAAAGAGACAAAAATTCCACACATTTATTTAAAAGTTGTCTTATTCCATTTACGATGGTATAACAGGAACCTTAGACGAGGTGCTTACAAATAACAGAAATGTATTAATCATGATTATGGAGGCAGGATAGTCCAGATCAGGCTTTTCTTATAGCTGAATTTTGATGAAAGCTTCTTTTGGGTTATATACACTGCCATGTTCTCATTGTGTTTGTATGTGCTATCAGAGGCACAGGCGAACTCTGAAAGGTGTCTCATCAGTCCCATTCATGAGGGTTTCACCCTCCTGACCTAACAACCTGCTTTGAGGTACCTGCTCCTGGAGCTTGAGGGTTAAGATGTCAACAGATAGGTTTTAAGAGGACATTAGCATTTAGAGACTAGCAGAAGCTAAGCAAATCTTTCACATAATTATGAAACTTATTTTTATACATAAAAGAAGCTTCTAAATACAGAATGAAAATGAAAAGAAGAAGCAAAAGGAACATGAAACTGTGTAAAAGACTATTTCAAGTGACTTTAAAATGGTAATTTGGCTAAGCACCCTTAGTTGGTTTTATCATAAAGAGAAAAGAACTACAAAAAATTCTTGAAATGTTTTCCGTAAATCCTATTGTTTATAGAATGTTGAATGTGTTACACTGAGGCATGAGTTGTGGGATAAATCAGTGCATATGCCAATTATATTTAATGAAGGAGACTAAATTCCAATGCCTTTAAGACTACATTTCAGTAGAAAGTATTATTATTTGATAAGTTATCTTTAAAAATACCTCTTATTCCATCTCAGAAAGTCCTAGGAAAAGTGGCAGAACCATTGGCAATGATGCATGTGGTGATAAGATATTGATTTCTAAACATTGTTTCTCACTAAAACAAAATTGTTGAAGGAGCTCCTGGAGAAGAGGTTAATTCCAGAATCCAAGCAGGAAATAGTCCAGATAATTCAGGAACTTTTTGTCATGCCAAAAAGAAACAAAAGCAAACAAACAAACAACCCCCCAAACTAAAAAACAACAGCAACAACAAAAACTGTTAAGAGCTACCAGGGCCATTACAAAAGTTGCAGGAACATACTTTTGTAAACATTAATAGGTCAATGATGTAAAACATGTAAAACATTGACTATCAACAAGGAAAATAAAAGTACTGGAGATAACAAATATATTTAAAACTGTGATTCTCTAATGATATTTTTAGAGAATATTATCCCTATTCCCTAAACACACACAGACAGACACACACACATAATTGGTCCTCCTACTTGGAGGATGCTAAAGGAACACTTTCTTTTTAAAAGTGGTAAACAAAAGGAAAGAAGTGGACACATATGGTCATTCACCTGTAATTCCAGCAGTTGAGATGAAAATTTTCATGCTACCCTGGGCACTGTGGTGAGACGTTGCCTCATTAAAACCAAGGGGTAGGGATAAGCTCAGTGGTTTATGTCCAGTGCTTAGTATGTCCAAGACCCTGAGTTTCATCTCTACAACTGTAAACAAAAGAGAGGATGAAACATTTTTAAATTTTATTTAATTAATTTAATCAGATTACATCTCAATTTCTATCCCCTTGCTTGTCTCCTTCCGTTCCTCCCTGTCTCCCTCTTTCACCCTATTCACCTCCTCTAGGTCTGTGACAGAGGGGGACCTCCTCCTCCACCATATGGTCACAGCCTATCAGGTCTCATCTTAGTAGCCTTCCTATTCTTTCTCTGAGTGCCACCAGGCCTCCCCACCAAGGGGAGTTGGTCAGATAGGGGGCATCAGAGTTCATGTCAGAGTCAGTCCCCACTCTCCACACAACTGTGGATAATGTTCAGTCCATTGGCTAGATCTGAATAAGGGTTCAATGTTTACTGCATGTATTGTCCTTGGTTAATGCAGTAGTTTGAGCAAACCCCCTCGGGCCCAGATCCGCCCATCATGATGTTCTTCTTGTAGGTTTCTAGGACCCTCTGGGTCCTTCTATTTCCCTATTCTCCTTTACTTCTCTCACCTAGAGTCCCAATAGGAAGTCCTTGCATCTATCTAGTCTCCTGGTAAGTGAAGAAGGGATGAAACACTTTATGTGATGTTTATACACAAACTGCACCTTGGAGACACCAATACTTGGTAACGGTATGGTTGTTTGTATGGAAGTACTTCTTGCTAATAACTGGAGAAGGGAAACCAAGAAGTAGACTGTCACCATGTCTATGCTCAGTGAAATATTAAATCACATAACTCACTACCCTTACTCCTCCCTTGTTTAATTGTACTTGTTTCTTGTGTATTAGGATTCTCTAGAAAGACAGAGCAAATGTGCTCCATATACTGGGTACATACGAGGTTTTCTGTCTAAATTATTGTGTAGTGAAAGATAGACACAGAGAGAGAGAGAGAGAGAGAGAGAGAGAGAGAGAGAGAGAGAGAGGGAGGGAGGGAGGGAGGGAGGGAGGGAGGAGGAGGCATAACACTTTAAGGTATGGACTTATTGCTGTTGTGTGAATCTGCCATTTCCCTCATATTCTGAAGGCTTGGTCCCCTGCTAGCTTCAGTGTTTGGGAGGGGGCTGTGAAAACTTTAGGAAGTAGGATTTAGCTAAGAAGTTAGGGCAAATGGGGGTGCCATTAAAAGTTATGCCAGGTCTCTGTTCTCTGTCAACTGTGACACGAGCAGCTTCTGTGCACTCTCCTGCTGCCACAGCTGCTGTATTTTGCTTTACTCCAGGCCCAGAAATATGGATCCAGCTGATGATAGACTGAATCCTCTTTCCTTCGCTTGTTTTGTCAGATATTTAGTTATGGAGACAAAAATCTAATCAGCAGTACAAAAACAACCATATGAGCAAAGTCTTACTATATGTTGTCTGTATGAAAGGAAACCCAGGAAGCCAATAGTGAACTGCAAAGCCTTGAGAGCCAGAGAATGATGTGCTCAGATTCCAGTCTGTGATTTGAAGGTCTGAGGAACACAAGTGCTGAGGCAAAACATTACACCTACTCAAGCATTCAGGCAGAGGAAATTAAACACGTTTCTATCTTCTTATTCTGCTGGGACCCCACGTGGACCACGTGATGCCTTCTGATAGTCATGCAGTGTACCAATCTCAATACTAGTTGCTTCCAGACCCCCGCCACAGAGACACAGGGTAGAGGCGAGGGGAGAGGAAGAGGGAGAGAGTAATTAGACCAGATATCTGGGCTATAATGATTGGCTTTTTGTGGGGCCAGTGAGAAAGCTCAGCAGGCAAAGGTACTTAATGCCAAATCTGATCACCCAAGTTTAATTTCCATGACTTTTTACAAGCTACCTTTGACTTCCACATACATGCCATCATGTGCTATGTATGCACCAACACATACATAATAAATATTTTATATCTTGGATTTTTTTCATTTGTGTGTGGTGTTTTTATGTGTCTCTGTGTGTGCACATTTGTACTGAGCCTATGTGTATGGGAGCCAGGGGTTGACATTGGGTGTTTTCCTCAATTCCCATCCACCTTATATTCTTGAGACATTCTTTTACTGAATCTGGTGATCACTGATGTAATTATACTGACCTGCTGCTAGGCTCCAGGGATCTGCCTGTTTCTTCCTCCTTGATGCTGGGATTTGGAACATGTGCTACCACACCTGGCTTTTGACGTGGGTGCTGGAGTTTTAAACACAGGTCCTTGTGCTTGCATGGCAAACAGTTTACTGACTGAGCCAGTTCTCAAGCCTCAAAATTGGCCTTTTCAATCAGTATTATTCTCTGTGGATGAATGCAAATTATGTGTCCCAGCAATTTGCTTCATTTTATTGCTTCGTAGTAATTCATGATATTTTTATAACACTGATTGCTTAACCTATTGTTCATTCCCACTGAAGATTACCTTGACTGATTTTAGCATTTTGGCTATTACAAATAAAGTTCCTGTGAACATTCATTAGTAGATCTTCCTGAAAACAGATGTTTTCATCTCTTTAAGATAAATATTCAGGATTGCAATTGTTCATTTGGATGGTTCTTGTATATGTAAACTACATATGTTTTGTATATCATTAATTTTTAAGTTAGAGTACAAAGTAACAGGTTTCGTTAAGACATTATTAAGCATGTTATACAATTGTATTTTGCTCATATTCACCCCTCATTTTCCTCCCATATCTCCCTACCCCTCACTGGTTTCTCCCCTTCCCACAAATAGACCTCCAGCTTTCTTGTCATATATATGTATATGTTTATATGCAAATGTATACCACAGACCATTCTCCCATCGAATTGTTTGTGTGCCCTTGTCCTGTTTTCTTTATGCATTCTTCTGTTAACAGGTATCTTGGGTGACTCTGTGACTTATCTACTGTGCATAGTGCTGCCATAGGAATGGATGGGCAAGTATCTCTGTGATATATTGATGTAGATTTCTTTGGGTTATATACCCAGCAATGTGGTGGTTGAGCTGGATCTAATAGTATTGTAATATCAGTTGTCAACAAAGCACAGCTGGGAAGAGGAAGCCTTAATTCAGGAACATCAGATTGGCCTGTGAACATGTTTGTGAGTATTTTATTGATTGCTAATTGATATATAAAGGCCTAGCCTACTGTGAGTGATACCAACTCTAGGTAGGAGAGCCTGCCATTTATTTTTTTTAAAAAGGCAGTTGAGCAAGCTAGAGGGAGCAAGCCAGTAAGTAGCAGAATTCATTCATGATTTCTGACTCAGTTCCTGCTTTCAGGTTCCTCTCTTGAGCTCCTGCCCTGGTTTCCCTGGATGATGGACTGTGACATGGGGGTGTAAGTCTTTTCGAAAAGCAAGTTGCCTTTTGGTTATGTTGTTTATCACAACAGAGAGGCCAACTGATCTTCCTTTGTTTTTGGGGGGAATAGCCATATTGACTTCTATCCAACTGCATTAATTTCACAAGAAATTGCTGCTATTACTGGCCAGTTTCTCCATATCCTTGCCAAGTTTGAATGTTGTTCCTTTTCTTTAAAAAAAATCCAGTAATTATGATAGGTGCATAATAATATCCAATTATGGTTATACTTGCATTTCTCAATGGCTAATATCTTGATGGCTAAGAGTTTTGTATTTTTACATTTAATTTAATGATCTACTTAAAATAATTCCTATAAAAGCTTTAGATTATGTGGAGGTTAATTCACACAGCATCGTTCATTGAAAGGCTATCTTTCATAAGTTCAGTTACTTTGTAATTTTGTCAAACTCTTGGTTGTGTTGTTTCTGAGTGCATCATGATATTTCAAATGTCTTGCTGGTATTTGGGTGAAAAATATGTTAAAAGTGCGTATGAATTCATTGAGAATTCAAAGCTTTGTCTTGAGTTTTCATTGAGTGCGGCATGCCATGTCTTCCAGTTTTATTCTGTTGCTGTGATAAATACCATGCCACAGCAACTTGGGGGAGGAAAGGGTTATTTCATCTTATGCAGACAGGAACTCAAGTAGGAACTGAATTAGAAACTATGGAAGATCATAGGCTATCAAGTCTCATCTTGGTAGCCTGTTGTCCTTCCTCTGAGTGCCACCAGGCTTCCCCATCAAGGGAATGTGGTCAAATATGGGGCACCAGAGTTCATGGGAGAGTCATTCCCCGCTCTCCACTCAATTGTGGAGAATGTCCTCTCCATTGGCTAGATCTGAGTAGGGGTTCGATGTTTACTGCAAGTATTATCCTTGGTTGGTGCAGTACTTTGAGCAGACCCCCCTGGGCCCACATTCGCCCATCATAATGTTCTTCTTGTAGGTTTCTAGGACACTCTGGATCCTTCTATTTCCCATTCTCCCATGCTTCTCTCACCTAGAGTCCCAATAGGAGGTCCTCCCCTCTGTCCCACTTTCCTGGTAAGTGAGGTCTTTCACGGGGCATGCCCCTTGGGCTAGTGTCCAGATATAAGTGAGAATATACCATTTGACTCTTTCTGCTTCTGGGTTAACTCACTCATTATGATCATTTCTAGTTCAATCCATTTGTCCACAAATTTCAGGAATTCCTTGTTTTTAATAGCTGAGTAGTATTCCATAGTGTAAATGTACCACAGTTTCTTTATCCATTCTTCTACTGAGGGACACATAGGCTATTTCCTGGTTCTGCCTATTATGAGTAAGGCTGTTATGAATATGGTTGAACATATGTCCACAGATATAGGGGAGAGGATTAGGGTGAAAGTTGGAGGGAGGGAGGAGTGGGAGGATATAAGGGATGGGATAACAATTGAGATGTAATCTGAATAAATTAAGAAAATAAAAAAGAAAAAAGAAAAAATAAAGATGGGATTTTTTCACATAAAAAAAAAAAACTATGGAAGAATGCTCCATGCTTGTTTGTGCTGGTCTTCCTTCCTTCCTTCCTTCCTTTCTTCTTTTTGTTTCCTTTTTAAAAAAAACATTTGCTCATTTTGTTTTATGTGTGCTTTGCTTGTATGTAAATCTGCACCACATGCATGTAGCGCCCATAGATGCCAGAAGAGGTTATAGCTGCCTGGAACTGGAGTTACAGATTGTTTTGAGCCACCTTGTGGGTGCTGGGAATCAAATTCAGATCTTCTAGAAGAGTAGTCAGTGCTCTTAGCTGCTGAGTCATTTCTATCCCCTCTCATCTCTGTTACATAGACAGTATGTACTCTTTTTTCTAGAGATTTGGCTGACTACAGTGTGTGCTGGACCCTCTTATATCAGACATGAATCAAGATAATCTCTCCAGACATGGCCATAGGCCAGTCTAATCAGAACAGCTCTTCAATTGAGGTTCCCTTTCTTCAGATAACTCTAGGTTGTGTCAAACTGACAGTAAAACTAACCAGTATAGTATTTCTCTCCGTTTAAGAAAATGTTTGATTTCTTTCAGTAATCTTTTGTAACTTTGGCAATAATGCACGTTTTCTTTCTTTTTCAGGGCAAACCTAAGTGTTTCATATTTGTCAACATAGATATAGATGGTATTGAGCCATAGATTTTATTTTCTGTGTATGTATTGCTAGTGTACAGAAATGTGATAAATTGTTTTTTATGTTGAGTTCATTTATTAATTCTTGGATTGTTAGATGATTTGGGGATATTATACACAAGGAATCATGTCATCTTCGTGTAGATATTGTGTTATTTACTTCTTCCCAATCACTAGCTGTTATATTTCCTTTTTTTTTTTTTTTTTTTTTTTTTTTTTTTTTTTGCTTTATCAAAGTGGTTAGGACCTTGTATTACAATGTAGAGTAAGCTTATACTGTTCCTGATCAGGGTAGGGGTAGCATTAAATATTTTACAACTAAGTGGTGATAGGTTATTGTAGGTATGCAAATGATAATACAGTTTCAGAAAGGATAAATCTTACTACTCTATATCATGGTATTCTATATTTTCACAGCAAAATATTAAAACAGAAGTAAAAAGGGGCTCATAGAATAAATGAGAAAGATGGCATGCGAACCTAACCTAGACCAGTGTGCTCCAAAGGGATGCAGAGTAAATCTAGATTTGCAGAATCTCAGTCCAGGGCTCTTTCTGAATCTTCTGCTTCTTGGGTACAGCAGCCAGACAGAATATTTGTGACTATGACTGAAGCTTAAAAGAAGTGGGGGTGGGGGTAGGTCTTTGGCTGTAACAGTTCACAGAAAACTGCCTGTGCCATCCAGCATATCAACTGGCTTTGCAAGCACCCGGCCCAGATGTGTCAGGGCTATGGACACAGACCCTTTTATAAGGCTTGCTCAATGGTTGTCTGTGAGCCAAGAGTTGCCCAGCTACCCCTGGCCAGGGGCATGCTGAGTAGTTGCCAACCAATGACAAGTTTCACACTTTCCAGACTTTGCTCCGCCTTCGTGTTGATTGGAAAGTATCTTCTACAACATAAGTGTCCTAGGATACTGCAACACAGTTGCTGGCTGGCAGGGCTCAGGCTACTCTTCATTGTATGCAGGCTATGGGCATTGAGCATTGATTCAGAAAACACTTACTGAGAAGCCACTAAATGCCGAGTAACTCAGAAGCCTAGTGGGCAAGGAAGGAAACAACACCCATAAGCACAGCTTGGTTCAGACTGCAGTCAGATAATGCAGACAGGACACCTAGTAAGGAAGAGCCTATAAGGAGGGGAAGGATTCAGGTATTGGCAGAGTATCATGGGAGAGGGAAAAGCAATGTCAGGTAGAGGGAGCAAGCTGGAAGATGGACAGAAATAATAGGAAAGGGTTGGAGACAAGTTGGAGTCTCAATGGTGAGAACCTGCAAAGATAGCTGAAAGGCTTTTGATGAAATGATATTTTGGGGGAAAGTGGGATGGGAAAAACACATGACCAGAGTAATAAAACTGTGGGCTGAACTTCTATTTGCAATCATCTTTCATGAAAACACTCTGATAGTACCTGTTGTCACTGCACATTTTCCACACAAGCAGTTTAAAGCCCTGCTATGATTAATGATTACATCAAGGTATAGGCAGCTTCTGAGGGAACATATGGAAATAGATGTTTAGTGTCAAATTGCACCCATATCTCTGGCCTCAGCTGTAGAACTCCTCACTCTTTACCATGGATGCTATTCCATAGAGCTATGGATTGAATATGGTGTGTCCCCACCAAAACTCATATTGAGGTGTGGTTCCCAGGGTGCTATGGTCTTCAAAAAGGTAGAACCTTTAAGAAGTGGGGTCTAGTTAGAGGTGATTAGTTCATAGTGATACCATCCTTGGGAGAGATTTATGTCTTATCTCATATAAGTGGGTTAGAGCTCAGAGGACTGGATTGGTTGCTATGAGAACAAGCTGTTACATGCTTATCCCTGGTGCTGGTCCCCTTCCACAGGTGGCTGCTTGCCACCCTCACACATAATGCCATCCCTTGTGTTATGAAGCAGTAGGAGGCCCTTGCATGTTGCTGCTTCTAGGTAGCTGACTATTCTACGTCCCAAACCACTGTTGGTTATACAAGCCTCTTTTCTTTGTAATATACTCAGCATCGACACAAAATAACTGACAGCACACTAAACAGTTTATGCAATGAAGTAGCCACCCTGGACAGTATCTAGACTCCAAGACCCTGCTGGATTCCCCATGGTGCAGGGCTAAGTTATTTCCTCCAGAGCAGGGCACATTGCCAAATTGATTGACATTCACTCCCCATGAGATGCTTTTTTACCTGGGGGAAAGAGGTAGTCCAGACATCCATTGACTTTCATAATAAGACAAATGAAATAAGTGCCAAGTCATAATACAGGCTACTATTTAGATGCACAGTTCAGTGAACATTAATTGTGAGGCAAGCATTTAAAAATTTATAGCCTCATGGAGTTTTACCCCAAACCATGTGGTGGTATTGACTTTATTGTTACTACAGCAAACCAAGGCTCAGAGAAATTAAGCGACTTGCTCAAACTCACACAGAGCAACTAAGCAATCAAGACAGGCTTCACATTGAGGACTGGCTAGCTGAAGCCCCATTGTTTCCACTTCAACAAATCTCAGAGCTTCCTCCCCCCTTTTTTTGTAATTAACACTAGAATAACCATAGGTTCGTAGGAAAAAGGAAGTTATACTACATAAAGGTTTCTTATATCTTTCACCCAGTTTCCCCTAACTTTTATGAATAGAACAACCATTGTCATAATTAAGATGCAAAATTGTTCCATCTCTCTCTCTCTCTCTCTCTCTCTCTCTCTCTCTCTCTCTCTCTCTCTTACCCTTGACTCCCAGTAATCTGTAATTTTTCACTATAATTTTTATGTACAATTTTCACTCTGAAGTTGCAATGCAAGTTGATTATTGTTTTCCAAGTAGTACAATGCACTTGTGTTTCATCTGGGTTGCTGCAGGTATCATTAAGTTAGTTTTGTTTATTTCTGAATGGTATGATATGGCATAGATGTACAATGGTGTTTTAACTATTGGTCCACTGAAGGAAAAATGCTTGTTTATATTTGGGGTTATTATTTTTATGAATTAATTTTGAGAATATTTACATATACATTTATTTTCTAAAAAACAATTTTATACAAACTTCTTAGACTCTTTCCCTATTTTATGTTTAATAATTTTTCTTTTGTATAATCTGTATAATATACAAGGAATTTACTAAACATGTATTCCATAACATTTTTAAACTTGAATCTTATTCTTTCATCTTCTTTTTTAAATTAAACTTTTATTTTTTACATATACATTTATATTATTATGCATATATACAATAAACTACCTACAGCAAGAAGAACCACAAAACAATCAGGAATTATATAAATGTTACATTTATAATGTTTTGGCTATTTGTATTTGGCAGCCTTGAAGAAAACATCTTTCCTATCTTGGTGAGTCTAAAATTCTGAATGTAATCAACATCTATCATATCCCATCACTATCAATTTAAAAATCTATCTAGACCTAAAATCGTCTTAACCTCTAAACAACTAAGCTTAATTGTAAAACTAAACTATCTGGTCTTCAACCCCATCAGAGACTTGAGAAGGAATAAAATTAATTACCTGAGTTTACAGGGAGCACAGGTTAGCAGCTTCTCAAATGAGAAGATGACAGAGATAGTTTGCTGTCTGGACAGCCACCCAAAACTCTCTATAACGTTGGTGCATCATCTTCAGCCTTCTGGCTCAATATATCTGACAGACATATTTATGTGGTAGGAACTATTGAGGACTTGCTTACCCTGTCTTGCCAGAGTTTGGCCGTCAACTCTGCCTGTATCCAAGCTTGCCCTTTTTTAGGCAGAATTCTGTCTGTGGTAGAAATGAGGACATTTTGCGCAGTGGCTTGTTTGCCACATTTGAAGCTATCTCCATAAGGAGGTTCTTCGATGCTCATCATCTACTTTGAGCGAGGCTGGATGTTGCCAGGAGTTAACCTGTCTCATTATCAATGAATCTTTAAAGTAATAAAAACATCTTCAAATGCCATATTTTGTATGTCTCTGAGGTTTTTGAAGACCTTATCTATTTTACCTTATCTATCCATAGAATCATATCTATCTGTTACACCTAGGATGGATATTCTTGTGATAAAAATAGATTAGTAATTGATATTCTCATGATTTGATCAGCTAACAATTAACTTGTATAAATTACTTATCCTAAACAGCCTGCAATAGCACTTTCAAAGTATTGGAAGCAAACCTTGTATTATACTAGAGTTGTAAGGGTACAATGCCAACTATTAGAGTAGAAACATATATAATGTGTGGGAAGAATAATCTTAAATTTAAATTCTATGTACCTAAATTTAAACTTACTTTTCATCAATATACAAAATTATATACCAGCCAATTAAAAATAACCTTGTGAGTAATAATTAAGGCCTTAAGTTGAGGAGTAGATTCACTAATCTACATTTTGTCCTACCATCCCTATATATTTCTATATTCCCCCTTCTTTCAACCCCTATTTCCAACCCTAAGAAAGAAAGATAAAGGAAAAGAGAGACAACCCTGAGTCCAACCTTGTTTTCTCTCTGAATAAGACCAATAATAACTTATATCCAACTCCCAATAAAAATAACCATCTATCACCCAAGAAAGCAACCAAAACCTACCCAGCCTCCCTTAAAAGAAATGGGGTGTCATTCTCTTAAGGTTTCTTCTGGCTGAAGTGGGACAAATAATATCTTTTGTAGGGGCCCAAATAAAGTTGGGGGAAATGGTTAAACAAGCTAGGAATAGCATTTGTGGTCCAGTTTCTAAATACTGAGAAATTCCAGGCTTAATTAGAGTCCTGTGTAGTATTGTTATGAGCAGAAAACATTTAGCTTTATATGAATTGCCTAAGCTATTTTCATGTATGTATGTGTGTGCATGTTCATGTACGTGTTTAAGTGTAAATGGGTATGCACATTTGTAGATGCCAGAGGATAACCTTGGTTATTGCTCCTAAGGAGCTATGGCTGTTTCTGTAGACAGGTTCTTTCACTGAGATCCAGGATTACCAATTAGCTAGACTCACTTGTTAGTGAACTGCAGCGACTCAACTGTTTCCACTTGCCTATCACTGGTATTACAACAAGTGTATGCCATCACACCTGACTTTGTATGTGTGTGCTGTGAATCATGTGGTGCTACAAATGCTTTGTTGACTGAGCTGTATCCTTGGAAAGATTTTCTTTTCTTTTTTACATTTATTTTGTTGTATGTATGTGTGGGCATATTGTGCTATGTCATATGTATGACGGTCAAAGGATAACTTGTGAGAGTCAGTTCTCTCCAACATCTTTCCAAGCTCCTCCCCCTGCTCTATTTCTTAAAGGCCTTTTGAAAACCAGAAATAGATTTTGGACTTTGTCACATGACCATTTGCACTTATTATTATTATTATTATTGTTGTTGTTGTTGTTGTTGTTATTAATATCTTTCTACCTTGGAATATTGCTAAACCAATTACTACACTGTCTGGCAAAACTGAACCAGACTTGCACAATTGGAGTAAACCTCAGCCAATCATGATGTTTCAATGGTGTTATACATAATTGAATTCTATTGCTAGTGTGTTTTAAAAGAACGTTTGTGTTTCTGAGAACTACTGGAACATA
Source organism: Acomys minous (assembly GCF_964271855.1). Taxonomy (NCBI): domain Eukaryota; kingdom Metazoa; phylum Chordata; class Mammalia; order Rodentia; family Muridae; genus Acomys; species Acomys minous. Next base: position 4,208,665 of record NC_140488.1, read on the forward strand.
GATCTCTTTTTGTTTGTACTGTCTTTGCAGCTTTGGTATCCAATAGAACTGGCTCATTAAATGTGTTTGCAAAGATTTTGTCCTCTTCGTTTTTTGGAAAAGACTATGTAAATTGCTCTTGATGTGTCTCCTGCTTTTGGTAGCATGCCTCACTTAACTATCTAGGCCCAGGTATGTCTTTCTTAAAGCATTTGAAACCATGAATTCAGTCACTTGGACATGTAAATTATTTAATTTGTATTGGACAGTTTTTTAAACTTTTCATTTTTCAAGAAGTTGCCTATTTTCTCTAAATTTTTAAAGTTTTTTGTGTTGAAATTTTCAGAGTTTCTCTTTATTATTCTGTGTATCATTCCTGATGTTGTTTAGTGTTATATTCTCACTGTTTTTTTTCTGTGACTAGTTACCCATTTGTCACCTTTATTGATCTTTCAAGAAAACAAGCTTCTTGTTTTGTTGATTTTTGTCTTGTTTTCAAATTTAATATTATTGATTTCTCTTTTTGTATTGTTTCAGCTTTCTTCATTTTTATTTATTTTATTTTATTTTTGTTACATTCATGCAGCAAGAACTTGAATCTCTGACCTCAGATTTTAAGTAAGAACTTTACTTCTTTGCAATATATTCATTTAGGGGCACAAATTACCTTTTCATTATTGCTTTAGCCATGGCTCAGTTTTCATATACTTGGATTTTTCTTTTAATCCACTATAGTCACAGTTCATAGAACATATCCTATATAATTTCAATTATTTTGAATTTGATGAAGTTTGTTTTTGTCTCAGGATATGATCTCTTATGGTGAGTGTTCTGTAAGCACTCGAAAAGGATGCCTCCTCTACTGTTGCTAAGTGAAGTGTTATATAAATGCCAATTAGATCTTTTTAGATGATAGCATTGCTGATTTTTTTTTGCCTAGTTATTCTATCAATTGTTGAAAGAGTGGTGTTAAGGTCTCCCACTATAACTGTGGATTTATTTATTTTTTCCTTATGAAACTAAGTATCATTTTGCTTTACATACTTTGTAGTAAATTATTTAGTTATTCAAAATTAAGCTACAATGTATTCTTGATGTATTGATCTTTCCACTAATGTCTTTCTGTCTCTAGTGATTTTCTTTGCTCCGAAGTCTACTTTATGTGACATTAGCACAGTCACTTCCACTTTTCGTGACAAATGTTGAGATGATGTTGCTTTCCCGTGTTTTCATTTTAACTTGCATATCCATAAGACTTTTTGTATATGGATGTGGTGTGTGTGTGTGTGAGAGAGGGGGGGAGGGAGAACATGTGTGTGCACACACATGCATGTGAAGATTAAAGGACAGCTTGAAGGAATCAGATTTATCCTTCTGCCCTGTGGGTTCTAGAGATCAGGCTCTAAACTCCAGGCTTGGCAGTAATACCTTTACTCATTGAACCATCTCACCAGTGTTATATTGAAATAAATTTCTTTTAGACAACTAGTTGAGTCATATTTCACAATCCATTCTGCCAATATCTATCTTCTTAGAATTCCATTTTATAACATATTTTTCAAATATCTATCTCTATAGTGGTATAGTGGTTTCCTAGGTCTTACCATGTAGCTATGCTGTTACATTGCACTTGCTGGTGTCACACTTTTCCAGTTTTAGTAAGATGTAGATAGCTTGAAGCCATTTGTCTTTCTCTACTCCCTCTCATTTTATACTGCAGTTTTCTTAAACTTTTCTATGTATTACATATTCTACTCAGACTACAGCATAACCTTAGCTTTCATCATCAATATAGAATAGAAACATTCAGAGATTCATATATCGTTTTACATGCTACTCTCCATTGTCCTCCAGTCCTTATTTCTCATTTATTTTCATCACAGAGGATCTCTTTTAGCTATGTCTAGGTTAGGTGTACTCATGCCATGATTTCTCTATTTTTTATTAGAATGTATTCTCATTTTATTTGAATATATGGAATTCTGAGTTGACCATTCTTTTTCTCTTAGTGCTTGAAAATGATGTGTCAATCCATTCAGTTTCTATGCTTTCTGAAGAGAAATACACTAGTATTGAAATACTCTGACTTTGCAATGGGCTGAATATTCATGTACCCCAATTCATATGTTGATACTTAGCCCCAGTGTGATACTACAAAGGGGTAGAGTCTCTCAGAGGGAATTAGAATGTTAACAGTGGACTTTCCATGCATTCTCTCACTGCCAAGAAAAGATGACTGGGTCCTCTAATATGGGGAGCAGAGGCTGCTTCTGACATGGACTATGTTGTCTGCTCTTCCACCACTCCCCTTTGGCGGGGAAGCCTTGTAGGGCCATAGAGGAAGAGGATACAGTCTCCTGATGAGATTCTGTAGGCTGCAGTCAGATGATAGGGGAGGATGACCAGATATCTAAGATATCCTAGACTCTGGAATAATGAAAAAGAAATTCCTTCTCTTTAATCTGTCCCATTTATAGTATTACACTAGCTGGAACTGACAGAAGCCCAGCACTATAGGTAATAAGATTTCTTCTTTGCTTTTAGTTTTATGACATTGAAATATGATTGTGTGTCAGTATTGATTTGTTCTCCTCTGGGGCTTTAATGATAGGAACATTAGATCTTCCTGTTCCTCAATGTGTCCTTGAGGCTCTGTTCATTCCCCAGTGGGTTTCACTTTATTGTTCAGATTTTGTGTTTACTTTGCTTTGCCCTCAAATGTACTGATTGTTTCCTTTTTTCTCTATTCACCTGTTAAATTTACCTACTGAGTCTTTGCTCTTTGGGTTTTGTAGTCATACGAATTTAGTATGATCAAATTGGGGAGGCCTGTTGGCACACAAAGGAAGGGGAAGCAGTCTATCCGGATGAGGCCCGATAGGCTGTGGTCATATGGTGGGGGAGGAGGTCCCCTTCTGTCAGAGGTCTAGGGGAGGGGAATAGGGTGGAAGAGGAAAGGGGGAATGGGAAGACACAAGTGGAGGGATAACAATTGGGATGTAATCTGAATAAATTGTTAAAAAAAATAAAAGAAAAAGTTCAGGTTAAAGAAAGAATTTAGTATGGTTATTATTTTGTCTTGTATGTCATTACCAGGATTTTCTCTTTTTCGGTTGTTTCAAGACTATTTATAACTGCTAATTAAGTGTATTTTATAATGCTTGTTTTAAAATCCTTGCCAGATAATTCTACCATCTCTGTTATCTATATGTTAACAGTGGCCAAGTGGCTTTCCTCATTCAAGTTGTGATTGACCTAGTTCTGACAAGTGACTTTAAAAATGTATCCTGGATAGCTGGAATACCATGTTGAGATCTAATTTTTTATTTTGACAGACATTGGGCTTCCTAATGTGGGGTATGCAGATCTACATGGTGATGGACACGTTTCCTCCTTGTATCTTACTAATATCACTCCTGCAAAAGCACATTGCCATGTCACCTTTAATCCTAGCACTCAATAGGAAGAAATAGGTAGATTGTTGTGTGTTCTAGGCTAGCCTGATTTATGTAGTGAGTTCAAGGCTAGCAAAGGCTACAAAGGAAACCCTGTCTCAGGGAGAGGGAGAGGGAGGGAGAGGAAGAAGGAGGGAGAGAGAGAGAGAGAGAGAGAGAGAGAGAGAGAGAGAGAGAGAGAGAGAGAGAGAGAGACACTCTACCCCCTGCAGAATTCCAGGTTCTTTTCCTGCCTCCACTTCTTTGCTGTTCCCTCAGCCTTAGGCATAGAAGTTGTACAATCCGGTCAGTTGTTCTCTGTACTTTGACAGTTGTGTATTTCTGTGATGATCTAGATCTGCTGTAAATCTTTGTTCTTTGCATGTTCTTTGATGAGGAGTGAGAAGTGCATTTGGCTGTGGCTATAACAATAGGTATTCAGATTGCAGTTGCAAATTACATTGGTTTATAAAATTGGCATTAGTAGGTTTTCCCTTAAGATCAGTGATCTCCCTAGCTACTGGCAGCTCGCTACGTTTACAGCTGATTTCACTGTGATTGACCGAACCATAATTCCACCGAGATAGATGTTGGTTACCCCCAAAATATAAATACCACTGTTTCAACCATGAGAATAATCTCCTATGTTGCTCATTGTTGTGGCTTTATAGCCACAGGGGCTTTATAGCCAGGTAGGACTGTTGATTGACTTTTTTCCTTGCCAGCTTGCATAGCAACTTCCAATAATATGAAATATGTTCTTTTTTTTTTTTTGGTTTTTTTTTTTTTTTTTGGTTTTTCGAGACAGGGTCTCTCTGTGTAGCCTTGGCCATCCTGGACTCACTTTGTAGACCAGGCTGTCCTCGAACTCACAGCGATCCGCCTACCTCTGCCTCCCGAGTGCTGGGATTAAAGGTGTGCGCCACCACGCCCGGCTCATGAAATATGTTCTTAAGGGAGGAGCTGCCCAGATAATTTTCTGCTCAAGTCTTTGAAGTCCTGTGTCCAAGGCGTATGACCTCTTCAGCAATAGTGTCTTACCTTTAAGTCCTGGGAAGAAATAAGGACAAGTACAATAGCCTGTAGTGTTTTGGAAGTCTCTTGGACTCCCTCAACTAACAATGTAATGGGAAGCTTCCCATGCCTGGCACTGGGGGTTTTCTTAGACTGCCTATGGTTTTTTGAGGGGAACATTATCACCCTAAATGTTTTAACCTCATTTAAATTATGTATATATGTATACAGATATATATTTAAGTAAACAACATCAAACCCTTGGTGTTCTTTATCCCTCCTTCTTTTCTCATCTTCAAAAATACGCTCCCTTCCCTTCCTAAGATAAAGCCACTTGTGCTTTTTTTGTCAACTTCATACAAGCCTAGACATAAATTGGAAGAGAGACTCTCAATTGAGAACGTGCCTCCATCAGATTGGCTTGTGGGGCATTTTCTTGATTAATTAACTATCAATGAAAGTAGGTAGTGCTACATATAGGCAGGTGGTTCTGGGTTCTATAAGAAAGCAGGCTGAGCAAGCCATGAGGAAGAAGCCAGTAAGTAGCGCCCCTCCATGCCTTCTATGTCAGCTCCTGCCTCCAAGATCCTACTCTGATTTCCTTCAGTGATGGCAACCTGAGAACCTTAAGATGAGAAAACCTCTTTCCTCCCCAAGGTGCTTTGGTCATGGTGCTCATGAGAGCAATAACAATCTAAGATACACCCTCTGTTCTCCCCCTCTTCTCCTTAATAGCACCTATATCTACCCTCCCTCCCTCCCTCCTTCCCCTTCTCTCTCTCTCTCTCCCTCCCTCATTCTTTTCCCACATGGTCCCTTTTTTCTTTCCTGATTCCTGAGCTTACGTAGTCATTTGAAAAGGAGAAGACATGTACTGTTTGTTTGTTTGTTTGTGGGTTTTTATTGTTGTTTTCTTATTTTTATTTTAAAAATTGATTTAATCAATTAAATTTTGTTGTACTTAGGGTTGAATCTAGAGTCCTAGCCACACTAGTCAAGAGCTACATAGCCAGTTGCTCGCTTTTTTTTTTTTTTTGGAGTATCACAAAAAGTTATTTAGCAGAAAGTTTCATATGAAAATGTACATGACCCAATTCTACATCACAATCACATAGGCTCTTTGGGGAGGGATGTGGGAGCCTCTGCAGAACATTGCTTAGACTCTTCCCAAGGCTTCCAACATGATGCTGCTGTTTCCTCCAATGACCACCATGCCGATGTTGTTCTGTTGCCCACTGGCTGCCATCTCCACACACTCATCAATCACAAGGTTCATGAAGGGGTCAAAGCCCCGCAGTATTCCTTGTCCATGTCTGCCACCATTCAACTTCAATAACTTCTTGTCCAGAAATTCCTTCAGTTGGGGAGGGTGGGCCTTGCTCATGGTGACTCCTCAGTGGGCTTGGCATGATGGTGAAGGCGTGAGCTGCTTCACAAACAGGCACAGCAGGTTTGGTGCTGATGTCAGAAGTCACCGTCAATATAATCGCTTTCTGGTATCATTATCCTTCATCTCACGATACTGAGAAGAGCTTTTTTTAAATTTTTCACTGTGTCTAGTATGTATTCAAGGTGGAAAGTATCTATAGCACCATGTAGGGTAAATGTGAGGGACCACAGGAAACAAAATCTACAAAATCACTGGACTATTCTTTTCACCTTTCGAAGTTCTGTTGTTGTTTTGATTGTTGGCAATTGCCACAGATGGTCCTGTCCCAGTAGGGCCAGGCCTGAAGGTAGCAATGATAAGAACAGTAAACCCTTACCAGAAACGATGATGTCTCAATGCTCCTTACATATTACCTCATTTCATTCACACAACAGTAGTGTGAAACAAGTACTAGTATCTCTATTTGTAATGGTTATCATCGTTGGCAACTTGACTGAGTATGGAAGAATCTAGGAAAAATACCTCCGGGATCTGTAGAGATATTTATAGATAAGATTAATTGAGGAAGGAATGTCCACTATTAATATAGGGCATACCATCCCATGTGATGGGGTCAGTAAATGAATACAAAGGTGGGTGGAAAAATCAAACTGAGCACCAGCATTCATTTCTCTGTGCTTCCTAACGAGCTCCGATGTGACTGTCTCATGCTTGCACCTCCATGCCTTCCCATTATGAGAGACTATCACTTCTCAAACCATGGGTAAAACTAAGGTCTTCCTTCATTAAGTAGCATCTGCTATGATTGTTACTGCGATGAGAAAAGTAATACACAGTTTGATAGATAATTTAAGGGGTGAAACTAAGGTCAAACCAGAAATATTTGTCTCTTGAGCCCTGGCATTAATCCCAATGATGAAAGGCAAACTGCAACGGGAGTAGAGGAAGGCGAAAGAAGAAAGAGTAATTCCTTGTTAATGAGGAAGTTAGTAAAGTGAATGTGCACAAACATTTCCTGAGCATCTCTTCTAGCATGAACAGTGTTAATCACTGTCTATGCCCTGCTATCAGGGAAGGCTTCCTGGAGGAGGAGCTGGCATTGCACTAGGCCTTGAAGGTTAGTGGGATTACCACCAGAAGAGAAAGGGGTGAAAATACCTTTACCTGGATGGAACACTGTAAGTCAACTTAAAGAACCTGGAAAGAACACAGAGAATTCATGGAAAACTGAAAGTTGGAGACAGGTGTAGGTGGAGAAGTTACTATCAAATCACAGATGCTCTTGATTGACAGACACAGGAGCTAGGGCTGAGTGCACACTAACAATGCATACTGATTAGATGGAAGCTCTGGATGGATCGAAGACAGCTGCATGCCTCTCCTCCTGCCTGTGGATTCTGGAAGAACAACTTTATTTAACCTCAAGAATTTAGCCCATGAACTTATCATATTAAAGATTCAAACAGATAAGATTACTTACTTTTTGTATATTTAGGTATATCGCTGAGTGTGGTCTAAGTATATATGGTGTATGCATAAAGCAGTGTCTTCTGGGATCACTTCCTGTCTTATTCCCTTGAGGCGTGGTCTCTCCCTGTACGTGGAACTCATGTTCTCCCTTCTTCCCAGTGGCCTTCCTGTCCTCACCTCCCACATCTCTGAGATTACAGGTGCATGAGGTCATACCCAGCTTGGTAGATGAGTTCTGGGTTCAATCACTGGGCCTCGTGCTTATGAGAAAAATATTCCTAGTCAATGAGATATCTTTTCAGCCCCTATAACAATTTTTCTTTTTACAATTTTTGGAGACAAGTCTTACACCCTGTAGCTCAGTTTGGTTTCAGTTTATTAAGTATTATGATTATAGATGTACATTACCACATGGAGGTCTGATCATTTTTTGTTAATAAAAGGGAAGACTTAAGCCTTAGGGAAGCTGCAATTTGGAAAGAGGAATTAGTCAAAAGACTAAAATTCCAGATTGAGGAGGGAAGTAGTCATCCATGTTACAGAACCCAGTATTACTGCAAATAAACCCTGATCAATACATTTCATGCTGGTCTATCAAGTGACAGCAAGAAAGGGACTCCAAGGCTTCCAGCCTAAGTCCAAACCAAGACTTCCAATCAGTCCAGTCGGAGTGAGTTACCCACATCTCTGCCTCAAATCTGCTCTCTCTCCATCTGCTTAGAGATACATATTCTTTTACAATCCCAGCCAGTGCACATAGCAGGGGCTTAAGACAGATTCTTTGAGTAGCTTCTTGGCCTTCCAATTCTACAAAGTATGAAGGGACTACACTAGATTTAGCAGAGCCTCTGACTCTTGGTTTTTGTGTTCACCCATTTGGACTTGGGGTGCATTTCTTTTTTAGATTTTACAATGAAAAATGTTTAGTTGACTCTTTTCTTATTTTTCTTATTGAGACTTTCATAAATGTTTGCAATGAATCATGATCATATCTAACTCCATTTATTTCCCTCAAATTCCCCTGTATCTTCCCCAATGTGCCCCCCCAATTCATGTCTCTTCTTATTTTGCTAACACACTAAATCTAGTAAGTATTGCCCATATGTGCATGGGTTCAGGACCAGCCACTGGAGCATGGGAAAGCTACTGAAAAGGAACAACTTCGAAAAAGAATGATTCTCCTTCCTCAAGAATAGTAGTTCACAAACTGTGAGTCATGGCCTCTTTGGGGGGCAGAACAACCCTTTCATGGGGTCACTGAAGAGCATCAGAAAACACCGATATTTTAATTATGATTCATAACAGTAGCAAAATTACAGTTATGAAGTAGCAACAAAAATAATTTTATGGACGGGGTTACTACAATATGAGGAAGGTTGAGAACCACTGAGCTGGAAGCTGTCAACTGCTAATAGCTCCTTGTAAGTGTGTGACCTGGAGAGAACCTCCTCATCTATGTTGAAATTTCATGTGACTTGAACTTCTTGCAGGTGAAAACAGTTGCTGTAAGGTCATGAGTCTGGTAGCTATGTGATATCTATAAGACAGTATTTTACACCGCTCCTTTCCCCCTCTTGCATTCTTTCCACCCGTTATTCCACAATGTTCCTGGAGCCTTTGTGAGGGTGTGCTGGGGTGGCAGTGGGGCTGGAGGTTGAGGGTTTGGGGGGGTGTCATTGATAAATGTTCCATTTAATGCTGAGAACTCAGGTTTTTTTCCTGTTGTTTTTTGTTTTGCTTTTGCTTTTTGTTTTCTGCTCAAAACGTTGACAGAGCATCTGTGAGTGTGCGTCTCTGTGTTGATTGTTAGTCATTGTAAAAGGAAGCTTGTCTAAGCAAGGGTTGGAGCAGCTCAGGTCCTATGTCAGTTTGGGCCTCCTATCTGGGTCTAAAACTTGTACTCGGAGTTCCAGGTACCTTTTTAATGGCATATTCCTCATCTCAGCTGGCCTGTCCTTGATGTCCCATCCTCTTGTTCTCATGCCTTCCAAGCCTTCTAAGAAGATTACCTTTGGACTAAAAAGAACAGAAACTCATTTGTATCGCCACTATACTTGTCCAGCTTACAACTTCAAGATATGTCTTTGTTTAATCTGCTCACTCCCCGCTCCTACCGGAACAGTTTGGTGCCTTTCTTGTTGGCTTCATGGGAGAATTACTACATTTGGTCTACAATGGGACCTCATCTATGTTTCCTGACTCTTCTTCAGCAGCAGGATCTTTCTTTCATTCAGAATTTTAGAAGGCCATCCCAGTCAGCAAAGCAGACCCTGGAAGATGCCTGGGTTCCCTAGGACCCAGCAGTGAGGTGTATCAAAACAAGTCCAGGTTTAGATGCTAGGGAGACCTGAGTCTGAATCCCAGCTTGGCACTGTGCCTGCTCAGGGGCCTTAGCTAACCTGTGAACTCTTGTACTGAATCTTCTTAGAGAACCACAAGCTTCAAGTCATCACGCCCTTATATTCCCTCCTACTCATAATACCTTACCTTTCTGGGACAGTAAGTAGAGATAGTAGTTGATAGAAAAACAAATGTGACCAGTTCCACTTTCACCCCTAGGAACTAAACTTGTGGAGGTGTCCAACTGATAGGATACTGTAGTATGTGCTTGGAGCCCACTGATTGGCTTTGTTCAGTGGCTTAACCAACACCATGAACTAGGTGTATCCATAGGTGGCTTTATTCCAGGGATGGTATAATCAGTCTAGGCCCAGGTTCCTTTTCAGATTCTTAGGGCAAAGTCCCTAAAATTTTGTGTCATGCCCAAAGTGCTGTGTACCAATACCAGAGAAGGGATGACTGTTAGGGACCACTTGGCTAAGAAGCAGAGCAAACTGAGAAAGGAGGCCAGGGCTCGAGGGATTTTCAACTGATGTCTACAGGAGCTTCAGACCTAGAACCTTTCACCACCCCAGGTTAGAGCCTCACCAGCCTGTGCCTTTAGAAGTGTCATCTTCCCCCAGAATCAAACAGAAAGAAAATTTATTATTCTAAAAAAAAATTGGAGAATTTTCCTGAAGGAGCAGAAATGAAATCTGGAAGATTTTTAGCACATCTGATATGGAATTATTAATCTGCTAGCTGATATCCCTAAACTAATATCTGAACAAAAAGCTAGCTGGGTCCTTGGGGACACTTATATTTTCTAAGTGAAAAGTGTATCAAGGTAGATGAAAACCAAGAGACCCACACCTGTACCTCTGTCTCCTGGGATCTAGTCCCCAGATGGCCAGGCTGGGGTTGGAGAAGGCAGAATGGAATCCCAAGACAAAGGAGGCAGGCCAGTGCAGTATTAGCAACATCTTTCCACTTGCTTTTAAGAGTTACTTATTGTCTAACTGCTGTTTCCACACACAGGAGTTCTGAAAAAGAGCAGTCTGCTCTTCCATGGCAAGGCATAGGGGAGCAAAGGTCTGGTTGTAGAATCTGAATAACTGGAAGTGAACCATGGCTTCTTTTATCTTCCCTCCATTCTCCTGATAATCTGTATGACTTAGAAGGGTCCTTGACAAGTTTTGAACTTTGTCCAGGTGATCTCTCAGGCTTTGGTAAGAAGCAGCATGGTATGACATATTTGGAGACAATGAAAGTGCTGTGCCTATGGAACACAGAAGCCTCATGACTATTTATTGTTTTTCTTCTGGCATCTAGCAAAGTATGTTCTCCTCATGTATGAACAGTGCTACCCACTGTTCATCTAGTCATGCAACCAATATATAGCCACATGACCTGCAGCAGCTCTCCAGCCCCAACACTTCTTTATCTGGAATTTTTGTATTATACATTGTAACCCAAGTGTGCCAAGCACATGACCTTGTGCATGCCATTTCTCTTATGCTATCTCCCTCCAGAGTTCCCATTGTTCTCAAGATAAATTGAGCGGCATGGTGTGTTTAGAAAAAAACCCCAGTCTCTCAGCCTTCGTGGCCTGCCACTGCATACCATGCTCCATTAGTCAGTCATTGGGCTCCAATTAAAAAAAAATATGGCAAGTTCCATGTTAGCTAGGGCTGCACAGTGAGACTGTCTAAATAAAAGATACTCTTATCATGTCTCCCATTATACTCCCAGGACTATATTTTTCCATGGTTCTCTTCCCCATTCAGCTATGAACTCTGATGCCAGCAACTGGCTCCATTTGTGCCTGAATCCTTTGTCAGAGATGAAGAAGATACCTGGAACAGCTCTATGGAATAAACCTCCAATTATGTTTCTGTATAGGCAATGAGTGGTACAGGAAAACACCTGTTTTCCTGTTTACGTCATCAAGGGCTTTGGTGCTCACATTGCTGCTCAGCCCAATGTACTTAGTAACTCATGAGGATGTATGTAATTTGGTTAGGACTTGCTGGTCTCTAGGTATGTCCTGTGTACAAGGTCTGCTATTCTGGCCTGAAAAATAGATCTGATTCCAGAGGCACTCCAACTGAAGCCATATGAACACCCAGTTGCTGGCCATTTGGGGATGGACAAGTCTTTGGTCACTTCTGTTTGGGTAGAATGCTTTAGCCAGCCTTTCCTTACTCTCAGGATATGGCCACCATTAGTCAGTGAAATGTAAGTCTTTCACCCAGGAAGGCTGTTGCCCCTGTGATGTCATGTGACAGCTCCTGGGGAGGAGTCTTCTCTTTCCTCTTGAATGCAAGTGCCCTGAGACCTGATGTAACATCCTCTGTCTCACTCAGCTTGCGCAGGATTTAGTTTTGTGTTGTCCTTTGAGCTGGGTGGATACTACTGCCAAACAATGAAACAAATTGATCTTAGTTACCTACCTAAAGAAAAAGAGGCATATTTATTGAGGGGATAATAATTACTCATTTGGGATATCATACAAAGCCACCCACATCCGAGCACATCTAAAGCTTGGTGAAGGAGCCCCCAAATGGCTCAATGGATCTATTTGCTTGTCACACAAGATGGTAGCCTGAATTTGATCTGTGGAAGCCATGTGAAAGTGGAAGAAGAGAACTACCTCAAGCAAGTTGTCCTCCGACTTCCACCTGTGTGCTGTGGGATGCACCTCATTCCTCTTTATATTTCTCCTCCCCTGCCATATATAATAAAGTTAGGCTTTAAAAAAAAGTCCAGTGGGTTCACTATCACAACTCCTGGCAGAACTGTACCCATGGAACTCAACTTGCTTACAAGCTGTGTTTAGAAACAGTCACACAGACTCTTATGCATTTTGGTTTTGGTTCTGCTCTGACTACCAGTAAACTCCTTAACACTTTTGTTCATTACCCAAAATGTGCTTGTTCTTTCAATTATGAGGATTTTCCTTTCCTTGTCCCTCATTCTTTATTTTCCTTGTGCGTCTATATTATTAATTTTGGTTAATACCCACCCTCCTGCCAATCCATCATACACTCTATGATTTCAGCATCTAGAGCGATGTTCACAGCCTAGCTGTGTGATTGCATTGCAGACTGCTACCTTGGTGACATCTCATAGGTCCTTGGAGAGGGGTTCCTGGGAGCTCCTTAGAAGATGTGGTGGCTTGACCGAGCCCTTGTACAGACCTATGACATTGATTAAGGGGCAAAGATTTTTACATCTTTCTTTCCTTAGCTCAAGACAAGGGAACAAACTTGCCAGAGATTTCAACTGCCTCTCTTATAATGGCCCTATTGTTTTGCAAGTTTATAAATGGGGAAACTGAGACCTAGAAAAAAAAAAACAAGTACCTCATGAACACAGAATCTTGATGCCACCCAGACAACCTCATTTTATACAGGGATGAAAAGAATACATTCTACTTTGTAAAATTTTCACTGTATAAATAGAGACACATGGTTAGGCTATGTAGCAGCCAAGTCTGTGGTTCAGTGTATAGCCACCCGCACCAGCAGGGCATTCTGGGAAAGCATAACAACAGATTTAAGGGCTTAAACTTAAGTCACTTGGTATTCATCCTGTTACTCAGCCTTCCAATTTGACTTGGTGCTGAGGAGACCATCTAGTTGTCTTGCTGTTGCTTTGGAGTCTGCTACATCCCATCCTGATCTAAAGAGCTGCCACCAGATCTCTACTGAGGCAACACTGCACAGTGCAGTATAGACAGCTGTCTGGTCTACCACTAGGTACAGACCTCAGTGCTACAGTCAGAACAGTTCCTATGGTTCTGGACTTGGCTACAAACATGGAACCAATGTCTTCACCATTGCCCTTGTCCTCATACTTACTGAAGATTTATGTTCCGTGGTGGGTCCCTAAGGAGGAAAAGATACCAACGAAACTGAGAATGGACTCTGGCACCAGAAAATGGGGACTCTGTAATTACTCCATTAGTATTCAAGAAATAAAATATATTTCCGGTGATTAACTGGGCCTATTTATAGACCAGGAGGCCTGAACTGTGATATTTATAGAATGTCATCGCATTTAGCAGTAATAGCACAATTACATGTTTATGAAGTAATGGTTTTGCAATTTTTCCTAGAATTCTCTGACATTTAGATCTGGAAATTTTACATTTTAACAAGCAAGAACAGCAGCTATTTATTTAAGGATGAACAGCAGAGATGGTCTTATCTGTAACTCTTTGCACTCCACTAGGCTGAAATTCCAAAACTCATTCTGTTTTTCCGTAAGAAATGAGCCAATGTCCAACAAATAATGGATCATATCTATTTTCATAGAGCCCTGATTCTTCTTAAATGGTGTGTTTCATTGCTTATGACTCCTGTGTCTTTGAATCCTTGGGATTTGGTGTGCTATGTTTCCGCTCTTTTTATAATGAAATAAGTCAAGCTAAAAGGCTAAGACATATGTGTTCAATATCCAAGATAATATAGTGAAGGTGAAATGAGACCCAATGTCAGAATCCCACTTTCCTCTAACTCATAATTTTAGACTTGGTGTGACAAGTGGGGGAAGTGGGAATTCTCTTTGGTTTATTGATCTTAGCAGTAAATCAGCACAGTCAGCTGGGTGTGCCTGGGGCAGGTACTGGAAACACTTTGAAGACAGAGTGCTGACCCTCAGACCCCTTTATCATCTGATTCCAAGGTAGCCAGTTTTTATGCCATACCTCATCGCCCCCTGGATTATAAGTATAGCCAGTGGTTCTAGCAAGTGAATTTTCAATGTCCTGGGGCTAGTAGTGTTCTGGTAGCATTTCCTAATTACCCTAGTGTAAATATACACATACCACAAGGCATGATTTTAAACTGCAACATCCTGACAACTGTTCATTTTCATCAACTTGTCTGAAATGAAATACTCATATTTGAGAAGTGGGAAGACTAGTCCAAACACACAGCTGCCTGAGCCAAAGATGAAGCTGACCTTGCAGTGAGCTGAGAGGCAGACGTTCTCAGCCAGTCGCAGTTCTGCTGAACCACGCTTCACATTTCCTCTTCTGAGCCCCCCCCCCCATTTCCCCAGCTGTCCAAAGCACCAAAATACTTATTCTGTTTCTTTAAAGATCACAGAGTGTCATGCACCAATGGACGGAGAAGGGCTTAGAAAACAAGACAGTAGCTTCTTCCTTTCTTTTCAACACCTTGCTAGATGCCCCTAGCATCTCCTTATGTCCTTTCCTAAGCTTATCCACATTTGTTGGCAGTAAATTATGTCCCTCTCTTGACAAGCCAACTCCACTGTGACACTTGCTAGGTGTTTCAATATTCAAGATGTTAGTGTTCTTCTCGCAATCCTCCGGGACCTAGAAGGAGAAGCCCGAGGACCTAGAGGAACTTAGAAATGATGGTTGTGGTCCTAATGGACTTAGAAGTCACATGTTAGCAGATCTCTGTAGCTCATGCCGTCACTCTCGCTGATGGCCCCACCAATTCACTTAACCCTTGCTCAACAACTTAACAAATCTTTATCTTCTCAGCAGGAAGATTGGACTTTTAAGATGGCAAAGCTTTCAGGGTCACAGGCTGGAGGCATCCACCATAGGGCAGGCATATGTTTGTAGTACCACATGAGGACTGCTGCTACTAGCAGACTGTTCTTCATTCTGCTTTCTATGTCCTTTCCTGAGCACTATGTGTGAGCTATTTCACAGCTACTCAAGAGATGTGAAGTACCCTCATACTTAGCAGGTTCTTCTGAAACCTTTATCTCCTCTGGTGTTCATCAAGTTAGTATCCTTGTCTGTGCTGCTATTCAACTTGGGGACCCAGAGTCATCTTGAACTCCTTACCCCTCATTTCCAACAAGTGCTGTCCATTCTAGCCTCTCCAAGCCTAGGTCTATCTCTCACCTTCTAGGCCTACCACCCCAATAGTAATTTAGGTGGCCATAATCTCTGCCCTCTAACAATTTCTTCACTGGTGGCCTACCTATGGTCTTTCTCTCTGAAAGCTTTATAAAAATCTATTAAGAACCCCTGTTATTCCTTGGCTTAAAACACTGTTGGTACTTTCTGAATCTTCCATTGTCCCTGAGCCATTTCAGCCAGTCCCAGGGTCCTTCATTGTCCACATTTTTATCCTTAGTTCTCAGCATCATGGTCCACATATAGTCAATTAAGCTTGCAAGTTTTATGGATTTTCCCCATGCCAACTTGTCACAAACTGATTATATCACCAAATTCTTTAGGCTTGCTATTGCAGAGTGCTCTCATATCAATGTGAGATGCTTTCATACCACAAGTCACCAACAGACCAAGCCAGAAAGCTGGTAGCCATTACCCCTCTCCTGTTCTCTCACTCTCTCGTTTCTAGCTCTCATTCTCTTGCTTTCTCTTTCCTTTCCTCTGCTCATTACTTTTTAGTGTGTACCATATTCATGTCTAGAATCCATTCACTTTCCCCAGATCCTCTGCTACTACCCTGTTTCAAACCCTCATCATTTTGTCTAGATTATTGCTAAACTTCCCCACATCTTCTATACTCCCTGTGCTCTTAAAAGATAAATCCAATGCTACTTTTGCTTTAAAAATATTCAAGAGTATTCCATTACCTATGTGATAAAGAAATTTGCATACATTATCTCTATTCTTTATAACAACCCAGCAAAGTAGCTATTATTCCAGGAAACCAATTCTGAGGGAGGAAACAATAGCCAAGTCAGGTGTGAATTCAGCTCTGCTTGGCTCTACAGCCCATGGTTTCTCCTTATGGCACATGGACAGGGAGCAGTGGGCACGTGAGGTTTATAAAAGCAGTGCAAGTGCATTCTCTCTACTCTATCCTTCAGTGAAACTACCATAATCAGCTCACATAGACTGGACAGCCATAAAATCCAAGACTTGAAAGGCCATTTGTGTACATACTTATTCTCTTTGAGGGCTGTTTGCAGCTTTTGATAATGTTGTAGTATTAAGTCTTCACAAGGCAACACAATGGCAGGTATAGAAAGTGCATTGCCAATAATAAAACTTCTCTTGGCTTCAGTAATCAAATGGGAAGATAAGTTAATTCTTGCTATCTTCCCTCCTTGTGTTGTTGAGTCTTTGAAGGGAAAAAGTGGCCCTGAAATTGTTTTGCAAACTTGAAATGTGTCATACCTGAGCACATGGGTATGCTAGGTAGACCCACCCCTCTTGTTTTCCCACACAGTCCCCACAACAACGTGCTGAAGAATGTAGAACAGTCGAGGCTTTGGCTGTGTGTTATCCCTTCTCACATGATGTTTATTAGGTTAGATTTACTAGGAGCCACAGAAGGCTGGTTCTCTAGTTCCTTTTTGCCCTGGGTCTCAATCTACCACCTCAGGACACTTATTTTCCTGGCAGTAGCTATCACTGGCAAATTGATTGCTTTTGGATAGGTACAATCCTGGAGCTTTAGGCAGGGAGCATGCTGGTCTGAACTCATGTCCTAGCTCTGTCTCCAGTAGCTATGCTATTTGAGCAATTTAGTCACCTAGTATCTCACGCTCAATCATAAAAGAGACCTAATAATTCTTTTGACATAGAGCAAATTTTGGATTTCAATCAAAAAACTGGAATTATTTCAGTATAGTGGACAGGTGGAGAACTAGGTCATTGAAAACAACAGCATTAGTTGGCACCTCTTCTAGGCCAGCGGATGACCACATTGGTGCTAGGAAAGAAGGACTATTAACATCCCATGAGGTTGACTGAAAAGAAAGCCAAGTCTCCTGGAGCTGGGATGAAGGGAAAAGTGGATCAAATCCTCCATCCTGCATCCTGATTCTGCTTCTATGTACCCTGATGAGCCAGGGCAGGAACAGACTGGTCCCAAGTCACAGCACATATAGATACCCCGCCAGCTTAGGGAAGAAGTAGGTAGCATCTTTACAGGTTTACATGCAGCCCAAAGGAACCAGCTCTGAGAGCTTTCTCATAGTGTAGAGACTATGAGAAAAAGGATAGCCAGACTTTAGGCTGCCTTCTTACCATCCTTTTCTCTGGTGGCTCTACTTTTAGGATTCCTTATGATCTCTTCGGTACTAGCTAATGAAACTCAGATGCAGGCTCTTTCTAGCCTCTCCCCTGTACCTCTCCTGGCTGCTGCCTGGCAGAGCCGATGTCCAACTCGGTGTTAATGATTAACACGCAGCAGTGGGATCGCAGAGTTGCCGAGAGTCCTGTGTCCAAGAATGAACCGCATTGCTAAATCAGTGAAGACAGTTGCCAAGGTAACCCCCATGTAATCTATTTAACTGGCTCCCCAAACACCAATCAAGGTCAGATAACGCACTCGAGCACCATATGAACACACTCAGACAGCATCAAGCTTTGTAGCAAGACAGCAGGGAAGGAAGAAACCTCATTAGGAATAAAGATAAAAAACACCCTAAATATCATTTGGAAAAGTGTTAATTGGGAATGCATAGGCTTGAGTGGGGCAGAGCCCACCACTCTGGGGCATGTCCTGGCCACAGAGGAAGTCACTGGAGGCCATTTTTTAAGTGCTGCTGCAATTTCCCCACTCAGGATCAAAACAAAAGGCGCCACTGGACTAAATTATTCATGTCAATTTGTTTATTAATGCAAAGGCTTGTATTTACATTTTAGCCTAATAGGGTGGGTTTTTCTCCCTGTAGGGACCCCTTACCTGCCTTGACCATTCAACCAGGAGCCTCCTCCCCAGCATTTTCCAACAGACTCAAATTTCTTAAAAGACTCTGAGGAGCAATCAACATTGCATTTCCTCTCACCTCACCCTGCCAGACTCTCCAGAGAGCAGGCAAAAGAAAAAGAGCACTTTGCAGAATCGCTGTCTCATGCCATCTCATTTCCTGCTCGAAGGGTATTCACAGAAAAGAGCCTGGGTGGGAAGCAGGGAGGAAAGACGTGGGATGTGGAGTAGGGGAGCAGATTCTCATCTCCAGAGGGCCTCCCCCTCCCCCGCAGGCCACAGTTCTGCCACTCAAGTCAGACCTGTCCTAGGATACCATTAGGACAAGAAGAATCAAAGTGTTTTACTGAAAAGAATTATCCTGAGTTGGCTTTCCCAGGCTCCTTCCCCAGATTCCACCTAGTCTAACTGGGCCCTCCTCAGAGACCCTGATCTGTTACAGCATTGGCTTGCCTGCCTTGTTTATCTATCTTATAGTTTACTGGCCAGTCTTCACCTGCTCCAGCATCATGACCTTGGCTCCTGCAGCCCCAAAAGGAGAGTCTCAGGCAATGGTACTGCATTAATCAATGCACTCACTCACAAAACACATCCTGCTCTCTGGCTCTGGTTACCTTGGTTCTAGTCCTTCACCATAAGACACATGACCATCTGGCCCACTAGCCATGGGTTTAGCCAATCAGCACAGCAGTCACTTTCTCTGAAGAAGAGAAGCATGTTTTAACCATAGGCACAGCCCAGTTTAGGTTTGCCTAATTTGTACTTGGATACTCTTTTTCAAGTATTTAACTGAAGGAACTCCCCAAGGGGACACTGAATACTAAGAGAACTCTCCATGCTAACGGTCTCAACAGAAAATTAGTAGCTCTTGCTTGGATTTGGGTCTATCAGGAAGAATGAGTATGCAATGACAGAGTCTTCCTAATTGAACTGAAATATCTAGAAGGAGAATAATTTTGATTCATGAAAGCCTGTGTTGCAATCCTAGGGCCCTGGAACCACCACTTCCCCATCTGTCTTAAGCATAGCAAAGGAGACCATAGTTCACAGGACATCCCTGGTGGACAAATACTCATGCAGCAGCTTGGAGCCTGTCAGCAAATGAAGACTGAATTACAACTGTGAGTATGGGCACGGTGTGCTGGAGGGAGAGAAGAACATTTTGCAATTTGAAAATGTAACTCCTCCTCCTACACACACACACACACACATACATACATACACACATACAACACACCCGCCACACACAAGTGTAAAGGCATGCATAGACACACTCAAGATCCATGGCAAATACTTTTAGAGGAGGCTTCCCTTCATCATAAGTGGATATAATCAGCTATTATAGATTTGACCAACAGGTCACATTAAAAGTCCATTACAATTTTTACAAAAACCACAGTTGTACTTAATATGCACTAACACCGGGAAGCCATTGTTGTCATCCTTTTAGCCTCATCATTAGCACAGCAGCCTGCTAAGCATGACAGACTTCCGAACAGGAAGATACATGCTAGAACATCTCTGTCCTCACTGAATCACTTAACTCTCTGAGAAGCAGGCCAGCCTTTTCCTGAAAACTTTCTAGGTTAAGGGTTGAGGAGTGAATTTTGGTGAAATTGCTCCTAAAGTGAAGAAGCCAGTGGCCACCTTCCAGGAGGAAATTACTGTTGTCTGCTGGGAAAGATACACAGAGGAGCATTAACCTGAGAGCAACACCCTAACTTCCCTAAGTATCTCTTTGATTTCCCTTTTCCACTAGCTGGAGGCAGCTGAAGGAGGAGGCTCCTTCTCAAACAAGAGGTGGATGAAGGGGGGTGAGTTGTTACTTTCTACTCTTCCGTTGCCTGTACCTGTTCCCTTCTCCCAGACCACTGGACTCCTTATATAAAAGAGCCACAGCTGAGAAGAGTGCAAATATCCACTGACGAATGGCCTAGTAACACAAGATATGGTCTAGTAAAATACAATTAATACCAGAAAGTGCTGTGTAAAAGAGCTTATCAGCTCCACAAAAACCTCGAGTGATCACATGGCCTGCAATTCCACTCCCATGTATATAACATGCAAATGAAAAACAGGTGTTCACACAAACACTTGGAGACGACCATAGCCACGTTATTCATAATTGCCAAAGGTAGAAATAATTCAGCCCCCCATAAATGGACAAATATAATATGCTACAGATATATGCTAAATAATATTTGACATTTAAAACTAAATGTGATTCTGACATACACTCCATAATATATGACCTTCGAGGGCATTATGGTCTGTAAAATCAGCCACAAAAATGTGTAAAACTCTACATCTATGAATCATCAAGCCCACAGAGGCAGAAGAAGGGTATCTGCCTGTCTGAGGGAGGAGTTAATGCTTCACAGGACAGTGTTTTAGGTGGGAACATTTATGATTGGACAGTGATGATGATTCTGCAACAGTGTTACTCATTGGTGTTCTAAAAATGGCTACCTTGGGGTTAGAGAGATGACTCAACAGTTAAGACCACTTGCAGCTCTTGTGGAGGACCCAGTTCTGTTCCCAGCACCCATATGATGGCTCACAAGCACCTGTAACTCCATTTCCAAGGGGTCTGATGCCCTCTTTTGGTCCACACAGGCATTGTATGCACATGGTACACATACATGTATGAACCCAAAATTCTCACAAGGGTAAAATAAACTTGAAAAATTTGTTTAATGGCTAATGCGGTCAGTGTTACATATATTGTACCACAGTACAATTTAAAAGAAAAGCACCACAGTTGTTTCTACTGGCAGGCAAGGAGGAACTCACAGGTCAAATTATATTTAGGTCAACATCCAAGGATATTCTTTTCTAAAAGGAATTTAAGTAGAGCCCACAAACACATTTGCTGTACTGTAGAAGTTCGGTGCTTTTTAGGGGATAGCTGTTATAGTGAGTGCTCTGATGAGAGCTACACGATGAGCTCATCATGAAAGTAAAAACATGCAACAAAACTTGTCCACAGTGAAGTTTGGCTGTGCCCTCTCTATGCAGAGAGAGGCAGACACCACAAAATGGAGCCCTGCCAAAGAATAGGTGCTGAAGTCAGAGCCAGAAGAGCTTCAGATACCATTTAACTCAGGTTTCTCTCTAAATTCATGGGAAAACCAAGACTATGTCCTTGGCAGGTTCTGCAATGGTTCTTTCCAGCTTTGTTTTGGTTCTCAGAGCCCTTCCTTGGGCAGTGGGGTCAGACTGGGCTCCACTGCAAAGAGTGTATCTGGAAAAAAGGGATTCAGACTCAGGAAACAACACTTTTGGGCTTGTGGAATCAAATCCTCTTGAACAAAATCTCCACCACAACAAAATGACTTTTCCTCCCTTTTATTACAAGCTCCAGAGACAGGTATAGTATATATAGGTGAAAAAGCAAAAACAGGCATCCATTTCAGATAGAAAGAAGTGGAGGTGGTGGGGGTGGTGGGAGCGGGCAAGTGGAAGGTCATCAACCAAGGCCTTAGCTAGTGAAAGACAAAGGACTGGGGTGTCTACATCAAGCAGCTGTCCAAGCCACCCTTTTATCAAGCAGCAGTTGTGTGTCAGGCCCTATCTGAAGAACTTTCCATTTAATTCCCACAATTGTATGAGGGAGGTGGTGCTGGCACTCTTCTGAGTTGACATGGAAGTTGAGGGCTTGTCCAAATCTCACAGTCATGAGGTGCAAACTAGAATTTTGTTACCAGACAATTAAGCACCAAAACCATATTTTTAACTCTGAAATTAGGTGAGCTTACCAAATTTTGTTTCCTTTATTGCTAAGGAAGGGAAATTTTAGGCCTAGCCTGCAAATGGTTGCTGTTCCTGCTCCAAAGTTATGAAGCTTAAGGTTAGTCTAGCCTTAGAAAGCAAGATTTTGGAACATCAAAGTTCAGAGGTCAGGACAAAAAAAGCTAATTACCAAGCATACATTTCTTTAGTAGGTGATAAGGAACCTTAATTGATTAAAAAAAAAACCCTACTACACTAACCAAGGACAAGACAACAGTAAACATTAAACCCCTACTCTGATCTAGCCAATGGACAGGACATTCTCCACAGTTATGTGGATAGTGGGGACTGACTCTGACATGAACTCTGGTGCCCCATATTTGGCCACCTCCCCTTGGTGGGGAGGCCTGGTGGTACTCAAAGAAAGAATAAGCAGGCTACCAAGATGAGATTTGATAGTCTATGACCATATAGTGGGGGAGGAGGTCCCCCTCAGTCATAGACCTAGGGGACGGGAATAGGATGAAAGCAGGAAGGAGGGAGGATACAAGTGATGGGATAACAGTTGAGTTGTAATCTGTATAAATTAATAAAATAAAATAATTTTTAGAGGTAACTCACATATTGAAATAATTTTAGTTTGTTAGGTTTCCTAACTACTACATTGTAGAACATTTCTATTGTTCCTAAAAGATTGTCTATGTCCATTAAACTGACTTTTCTGATTTCCAACCAGATACTAATCCACATTCTTTCTAAACTTATTTGCCACTTATGGACAGTTAATATAAATGGCACTATGGATGCTGTCTTTTAGTCTGACTTCTTTTACTTAAAGTTTCTTTGTTAACTATGCACTAACACTTTATTCATTTTTAGAGCTTGTAAAAACTATACATTTGTTTATTCATCTGCTGGTGGATGTTTTGTTTGCATTACTCTTCTAATATGAATAATGCTGCTATGGCCATTTGTGCTTACATTTGTCTATAGATGTATTTGGTTCTTTTGGTTACTTAAATAGGAGTGAAGTTTCTGGGCCATCGGATATAATGCATGTTTTTGTTTTTGAAGAAGGGTCAGACTGTTTTCCAATGTTACTGATACATTTGGCATCCCTACCTGAAGTGCGCAAGGTTTTTAAATCCTTCAGTCTCACACTTATTATTCTCCTTTATAAAAATTGTAGCAATTTTAGTAAGCATGAAGTACATAGCAGAATGCCATTCTCCAGACATGACATGGCAGCTGCCATCTTGAAATCAGAGCAGCTGTGAATACCCACATCAGACCCTCGCACAATGGCACCTATCAGCATTCTCCTAGGGCCGGGGGAAGTCAGGAGATCCTCATGGAGACTCTAGCCACTTGGTTCCTTCTGCACCTTCCCCTTAGATGTGATGAACCCTGTTCCTGCTGCATTTGATCTCTGGTGGTCAGAATATACAGGAGGTAGAAGCTTGACTGAAGGATTGACTCCATCTCTGCAGATTACACCTAACACGGGTGCGTGATGCAGCTCTTGGTTGATCAATTATAAGTAGAATCAATATATTAATTCACCAAGATGTGCTTGAATAAAATCACTTCTTTTTCACTGGTACCCTAGGTGGTATGAGTAGACATTTGTTCACATTGCCCCAGAAAGAGTAATGCAAATAACCATTATATTATCATAGTTGGAGTCTGTATTTACATAATGGCTAGTGAAGAGAACAGAACCACATAGATCCAGTTTAAGTTTAGACGACAGCACCTGGCATGGGCCAAGATTATTAATGCCCACTGGGGGAGGGGCATGGTTATAAATCAGCAAAAAAAAAAAAAAGGGTAATTCCAAATGTCTAGAGAATCCCAGACAAAGCTATGATATCTATTATACAATTATTCGTACCACAATACCATTTTTGTGTGATTCTGTACAAATATGGCTTCTGGCACCTTTTTGTCTTTGCCATTGCCTGTGTGTAACAACCTGCAGCCTATGTGTTAGTCTGCATGTGGGCCTATATCTATCTGTGTGTGGCCTGAGTACACTGGAATGTATCCAGGTATCTGCTTGTCTAGTGGCCTAGTGGCCTAGTGGCCTAGGTGCTGGTGAACACCCAGCACTCTTCTCATCCTCTTCAACTTTCCAGCCTCTTGAGACCATCCTCTCTTCTTGCCTCAGAACTTGGACATCACAGTTGGTGAGTTAGGTGTCTATATGTTCATTGGACACGTGTAGATCTTCTGTGAGGAAATGTGAATTGTCCTTTACCTGTTATTAATTGGGTTATTTGCCTGTTTCTTATGTAGTTGTAAGAACTTTATATATCCTGCATATAAGTTTCTCTCAAGTGCCTAATTCATGAGTATTTCCTCCAATTAACTTATCTTTTGCTTTGGCACAGCATCAGACTCAGAGCTTTCTGCAGTCCAGACTTCTTATGCTTACATTTCTGCTATGTTTTACTTAATTTTTTCCTCAGTTTTTGACTCACTGGTTTTGCTTTAACATTAAAGGAAAATTCCTATCATTGTTCACATGAATACTGATATATTGCTTATGAATCAAATGAGTACAATGAAATCTAAATCATGGTATTTAGTCTAAGCATGATCCTGGTGTCTGGATGGCTGGGACCTCAGCCATTCTCTTTGATAAAAGAGACATGATAACAGCTTCGAGGCTTCTAGATAAGTAGCACTGGCCCAAGATAAGAGTAATTTCTGTCATCAGGAGACTGAAAAGCAGCTGGCCTGAGGCCCATACTTACACATGCTGTCTGGTTGACTATTAACACCTCTGTATCACCTAAAGCCCATTTCTGACCTGCAAAACTGCCTTTGAGAATTCCTCCTTGGATCTGATCTCTTATTGCTGCTCTGTTAGTTCTGAAGTCCAGTCTGGATGGTGACTGTCCCCAGTGCCATCTGCCTGCAGCTCCTCCTTGGCACAGGCAAATCTTTGGTGGCATGATGCTCTCTCAGAACTGTAAGTTGACGGGTTTGTCCATTGCTGTTCTTGGGGCATGGATGGAAGCCCTGGATGCTACAGTAGCCCCTGCTTCCCCAACATGACAAATGCCCTCATGCCTTCTCTTGAGGTGGGGTACAGAGTACCTTTCCCCCAGGGAATTCTTGTTCCCTAGCTGGAGTTAGAAAGGCCTCTATCCAAATGCAGTGGCTTGTTAGATGAGTTCACCTGTATTTTCTAAAAGAAATGAATACGTTTGACTTTTCTTTATTAGCGTTCTTTCTGCTTCTTGATTGCCCTGTGCCTGAATGTTACTTTAAGAATACCAGCCTCTGTTGTAGCAAACATGTAGAAACAGGACATAAACTGGTGGCAGCTGACTCTTTAAAATATTTGTAGTTAAAAGCATATTCTCCTCAATCTTCTGTGAAGAATAATAGCAAAACAAAGCAACCACGTGCAATAAACAAGGAAACCAAGTCTGAAATACCAGGAGCCATGATTGCATTCCTCACACAGAGCACGAACTACCTAATTTATCTTTTTATTTTCTAAAGCCTTATCCCCCCAGACCTTACAAATTAGATTTCAATTTAAATTAAAACTCATTCAAAACACATGCATTCAATCATAGCAAAGCCCCAACAAATTAGCTTAGCCTGTTTAAACAGTGTTGTCTCCAGCTGGGCAGCAACTACCCAGTGCCCATTATCCAAGGCTCCATGTCAGTGAACTGACTCACAAGTTTATAGACTTCCTCACAGGGCATCTAATCTGCCTGCCCAAAGAGTAACCAGATTGTGATGGAGTCTGCTTTTACATGTTGAGAACAAGTTCCCAAAGAGGGTCCAGGTTTGAGAGACCATAATCTTACATTTCTGATGGGCAAGGAAAATGCTGTACACGTACACAATGGGGTAGTAAGAATTTTGTAATTTTGGTTTCTTAAAAAAAAAAACAAAAACAGAAATGTTATGGGAATGTTTTAGTTTTACTCCCAGGTGTGGGGATAAGAGGCTACTTCCCAGCAAGTGACTATGATTTGCCTTCTGCTCTAGCAGAGGTGTGGTTTTGCCACCTGCAGATAGTTTCTGTGAGTGTGAGACATTTGGAATCCTGAAAACTTTTCAGAGGATATATAAATGCTAGGGCTCCAAGAAGTGGATTTGATGTTGCTGTTGCTGTTGCTGTTGCTGGTTGGTTGGTGGTTGGTGGTTGGATGCTGTTGCTTGCTGTTTGTCAAGTGGTTGTGAGCAAGAAGAAGAAATTGAATATCCTGGCGAAGATCAAACTTTCCACAAGGAACCTGATGCCCATAATGAGCAGGAAGTAGTCTTACAATAACAATGACCCCTTTCCCCTCTATCTTTCTTTCTCTCCTACATAATGGTGGGGGTTTGGAAGGATGGAATTAGGGTAGAAGAAAGTAAGGAACCCACAAAGTAGCAAACACTGGCCACACAATGGAGTGTTATTTCAACCAAAAAGAACAAAATTATGTCACATTAAAATGGTTGCAGCTGGAGACCACAATGTTAGGAAAACTAAGCTAGACTCAGAATGACAAATAATGCAAGCTATCCTGTATTCAGTATATATGTATGTATGTGTGTGTGTGTGTGTGTATATATATATATATATATATATATATATATATATATATATATCACATGCACAATCCATGAAAATAGAAGCAACTGGAATGAAGAAGAGGACCAATGGGAGGGGGACCAAGAGAGAATAATGGGGGGTGAATATGACCACAGTTAGTGATATAGCCTGAAAATATCATAATGAAATACACTGTTTTGTACAAATAATATATGCTAATAAAAAAGCAAAGAGAGTAGTGGACTGTGCCTGCAGGAAGACTGGCTGTGGTGGTTTGAATGAGAGTCACCTTCATAGAAGCTCATGTTGGAATACTTGGTCTCCAGTTGGTGAATGGTTTGGGAAGAATTAGGGAGTATGGTCTTGCTGGAAGGGGAATGTCATGTATTGTATGGCAGACTTTGAGATTTCAAAAGACATGTGTCATTTTGAGTTTGTGCTCTTGCCTCCTGCTTGTGGATCAGTATGTGAACTCTCAGCTGCTGCTCCATCCAGCTGTTGCCATGCCTTCACTCTGCCATCATAAACTCCAGCCCTCTGGAACCATAACCCTAAATAAACTCTTTTCTACAAGTTGCCTTGGTCATGGTGTTTTATCACAGCAATATAAAAGTAACTATGATACTGGCCTTTGGTCAATATGAAGGTTAACTAAAAATTGGCAGAATGAGCACATTTCTCCCAGCCTTGTGCCACCACAACCTGTAAAGGATCCTAGTGTCTGAAAATACCTGTCTACCCTAGTCTCTTGCATCTCCTCTGCCACCTGCATTTTACCATGGTTCCCTGGTGAGTGAGATTGGCATCCAGGGGCCACATTAGCTTCAGAGTTGGACCTTATGTTACCACAAACTTGCTGTGGCCCAGGTCATCCCATGTATGCACAAGTATGTATTTCTGGAGTAAAGAATGTAGGGAACTCTCTGGTCCCTGCCACATGCTGAGACACATTAAAACAGGCACCTTTCTAGAGCTGATATCTTGCTCCCTGTCCAGAACCGTCTCTGGTACTGAAAGTCTACACCTGCTGCTTTGCTTTTGCAGTGCCATGTAGGGTGTTGGAGCCATGTTCACCTTATGCCATACTAAATGACCACAACAGAAGAGAAGTGAGGACCACAGAGCAAATTCAGTCTCATCCCTAAGACAACAAAATAGGTTTTGAATTAGCTTCTCCCAGAGGGCAAAGCAACAAAACCTAGGGAGCCATTAGAGTGAGGGCTCAGCTGTTTCTGAAAGCTGCTTCATTTCTCAATTTAGACCACACTCCTGCCAAGGAAAAGAACTCAGCATTGTTGTGGGTTAGTAGGGGAAAGCCATCATCTCAGCACGTTTGGGAGAAACATTTTCAATTGATTTTCAAATTCGTTTGCAGTAAACAAGAAGCACATTTCCATGTTGCTGCTTCTGTGGTTTGAGTCCTATTACGTGGACATAATGATCTAGTAACACTATAAACTTACATCACAGAAGAAAGTGATTTTTCTCCATGGAAGCAGAGCTAGGCGGCTAGGAGAGCTGCTTTCCAGGTTTCCTGTATCATTAGGAAGAGATGGACAGCTACCTCTGCTCTCTGGGAGGAGTCCAGACATCAGGAGAGTCTCAGGGAGCATGCTCTGCTGAGGACCTTCCTCAGTGGGTTTTTGATGGGTACACACTGCATAGAGTATCCTGATCAGACCAAAACCCATCCACATGTCTAAAGAGGCCAGGAATGCCCAATAGTTGTTAAGAGATTTCCTTCAAAAGTGGGCAAAGCATTTGCAATCTGAAGGGATCACATTTTAATTCTTCCTGTATTCATGCTTTGGAAATCTCAGTGTTAGAGAATAGAGCAGAGGCTCTGATTTTGATTTCCCAAAATGCTTACAATTGACCCAATATTGCCCATTACATTCCTGATTCCAGGCCCTTTCTTGTGCTGCCCTTGGACTGAATTTTTGCCCTTTGTATTTACTCAGAGCCACATCTTTTCCCACTTTCTGAACTTCTGTAGTTTCCCTTGAGCCAACCTTCCAAACCTGTTTTTGGTCTGTAGGGCAAAAACATTGTCCTTTTTTGTGAAGATGCCACTCCAAATGAGCCTAAGGTTCTTGAGAAGAAGATGAGCTTCATATATCTGAGCTCAAAATGATTGCATCTAGACTGAGACTCAGAGCTTACGTTTTGGGACAGAATTATCTTCTCTGTCATAAGCCGAACCCCAGTGTCTTCATAGTGGAACTGGTTATTGAGCTGGGTAGTCAAATTAAAATGAGGTCATTATGGTGGGCCTTTCTTCTGGGACGGGGGAAAAATTGGACACAGGCATATGCAGAAGGAAGGAGTGGTGAAGAAACAGGGCAAAGATGGCTATCTACATCCCAAGATGTCCTGTCACAGAGAACGGAACAAAACACTTGCCCTGTGTAAGCTCCCTCATCCATGGAACTTTATTATAGAAACGTTAGGAACTTAATGCAGCTGGTTTGCTTGTGACATCTATAAGAAGGGCATTAAACACCTGAAGGAATTTTAGAGAAGTGTCAACATGTCTCTCAAATACAGAACAATCTTAGATTCTTCTCACATCTGCGATCATTCATCACTTTTTTTCAGAAGAAAAATAAGCAGAAATTGGAAATATCTCTATAGAGGCATACAGTAAGCTACACCAAAAACCAAGCAAGGTCAAGGAATGAAGTTAGAGAGCCTTTGTCAGTGCTGTGATTGGAATAGTGTTCTTAGGGAGGTCCCCACTGACTCTGAGGGGACAGACTGGGGATTAGGAACAAGTGGAGGGGACTTGGCATTAAGCCCTGATGAGGTACCTCTCTTAGAAGTCCCCATAAAGCTCTGACAAAGGAGGCATCTAGGTTGGCATGCGGCCAGCTAGCAACCGGTTGGAAAGTAACTCAGTTTCTCACTACATCCTGACAGCTTTCAAGTCTGGGAGGTCAAGGCATGTAAATAGAGCAGGTCAGAACTCCAGGCAGCCTACTCAAATGAGACAATGGCCTAGGATAAGTCTTCTCCCCTCCCAGAAATGGGATCTAGCTACACAAAGGTAGCAGAAAGTTTATCCTGATGGGCTTCAAAGACATGGATGAAAACGCGCTCACTTTGGCTTAAGTGAGCATTCTCAACAAAAATTCAGTAACCTTTGCTTTACAACCTATTCACACCCAACTTCTGTCACACAGTCCTTCAAAAGGCTTGAGGGTGTGTTGTCCATGTGAGATTGTGTTATGCAGTAGAATAACTGAACTCAGACTTTATTCTTTTCACAATGGCTAAGGCTACCTGTGACATTTATCTAAAGCCCCAGGGGGAAAAAAAGGAGAATGAGGCCCTGAATTTAAACAAGAAAGGCAGAAAAAGTTCAATCAAATTAGTCATACACACCACATATACCACACAAACACAGGCACCACACACATCCAAATACACATATACACATATCACACAGCACACATGTATACAAACACACATACATATACCATAGCACAGATAAACACACACCACACATACACCACAAACATATAATCACACCACACACATACCACACACACACCACACACATACACATACGGCACATACATACACACATGCACATATATGACACACATACCACACATACACACAGCAAACACAATACATACACACACTACAGCTATACACATACCAGACACATGCATACCACATGCATGCCATACATACCATGCACAAATACATATCACACATCACACATACCCCATAACACACACATACCATACACATACATATATACCACAGACACAATACACATCCAATACCACACAGACAACACACATATCACAGATACACACCACACCCACACACAGACACACATACCGTACACATATACCACAAACACACACACACCCCACACACATCATACATACACCACAACACACCCACATACAGGCACACATACCATAAACATACATATATACCACAAACACAACACACACCCAATACCACACAGACAATAAACAGACACACATATCCCATACCACACATATACCACACATACCACATATACACACCACATCCACACACAAACACATATACCACACACATACACCACACACACACACACATACTACACACACCACACATACACCACAACACACCCATACACAGGCACCCATATCATACACATATACCACACACACACATACATACCACACACACACACACACACACACACACACACACACACACACACATACCACACACACCACACATACACCACAACACACCCATACACAGGCACACATACCATACACATATACCACACACACACACACACACAAACACATATACCATACACATATACCACACACACATACCACACACACCACACATACACCACAACACACCCATACACAGGCACACATATCATACACATATACCACACACACCCCCACACACAATACCACACATCAAACCCACATACCACATATACAACACATACACACCACACACATAAACCACACCCATAGCCCCCCCCCAAACCCTGTGTATGCTTTAAAGACAGCTGTAGGAAAAATGTTTGATTTGGAAAACAAAAATGTCTTTTTTTTTTCAAGATACAAAAAAGAAAAAAAAGACAGAGTTGTGGGTTCAAATGGGTTTCTTGAGCCACATTTCCAAGAGGGACACAATGGCTTAAGAATGGCTGACTGCTTATCTTCTTGGATCTGCTTGGAAGGAGAAGCAGCCCACCATTTCTAGTTCATTTCCTGGGCAACAATGGACCTGATCATTCTCAGTAGTTAGAAAAATTGTGGCTTCCAGACCACGGGGACCAGAGCTTCAAATACAAGACTGGTTGTGTACATGGACATATGTGCCAGTTTATGTGATTATGTCGAACTGTGTGGACGTGTATGCATGTACACATGTGAAAGTGCATGCCTATGGGTATACGTACACACATGAGCATGTGGGAGCAAGCATGCTTTGCATTGGTATGAGTGGGTGGTTACATATGCCTGTGTGTATTTGCGTGTCTGTACTATTATTGTACATATTTTGTAAATGTCTTTTCTAGCTGTTTACATACAGCAGTCTCCTCTCCTTCATTGCTTCCCCCTTTCCAAAGATACATATAAACCCACACGAAAATACTTTTTATCTGAGCTAGTTCTATACTACTAGACCAGGAGAATTATAGAGGGAGGTGAGCATCCCAAAGGAAGGCAGAGAATAGGCTGCTATGTGGGCTGGTTGGAGAGGAACAAGATTGAAGACAGGAGTGAAAGTGATGTGAACCCCATGGACCCAACAATATTTGAATGTAAGCCTGGCTTTGGAAAGTTCTATAAGTGCGTTATGGCTGCCTTCTCATCTCAGTCTTCTGTTTTCTATTCAGGCCCTGCCTTAGGCATTAGGGAGCCTGGAAAAGAAGAGACAAGTGTGTTTTCACTGTCTCAGAAGACCTCTCCAAGTTTTCATGCCTCTGTCACATCATACACAGAGCGGGTCACTGCATTTATCTTGACAATAAGACCATCTATAAATGGCCCAGGGTGCTGGGCCATGGAAGGAAGCCAGTTCCCCTGTCAAGGGACTATAGTGAAATAATGAAATGTCCAAATCAGCATGAGATAGATTACAGGCATTTACAACAGCACAAGAAGATCTAACTGTGTGCACTGGTGGAAGCTGAATTTATAGAAACATAACAAAAGGAAAAAAATTAAAAATCCCAAGTCCAGTGATTATTCATCCAAGTGGACCAGGAATAGGAGAAAGCAACAGTTTACTCATGAACTACTATTACCATCTTCTGGTTTCACATATAGGAGATGGAGAAGGGACAAATCTTGAGCATCGCCCTTCCACACCGCAGCCTCTAGAAGCAGGTTGTAGAATGAGAACTAGAACGCTGAAGTGATTTCTGTCACAGGGATCTTTTCTCTGTTCCCGCTGCTTCAAGGTGCTCTCACACACTTCCCATAAAAGTTCAATCAAAAGCAGAGCAACAATTCTGAAAGAAGTGAAAGAAATGTCCAGTTCTGCCTTGGTCCTGTTTGAATAAGATTGTGGCGCCTTCCTAGAGGGGAAGACTGAAAACCATCATAATCCAAGTGGCCCTTTTAGGTGCATGTGAGAGACTGCTCAGTTGAGCTAACTCTGTAAGGGGCTGTGACCAAGAGAAAAACCTGCTCTGATAAACACGGAGGAAGTAGGTGGTGTGGCTTGACTAACAAAGCCATGAGAACTAGCTCTGGGAGGACCCTTCTGCACAGGTTGGAGCCATAAGTAGAGGAAAGCAATGGAAGACTCTAGACAAGGAGGTAACTCAGTCAAACAAAGCTGGGAGGCTAGAGCTCCGAAGAGAAAAGGCATAAAGAGGCTTAGAACAATAGTGGTAGGGCTGCTTGTAGCTATAATAGGATGAATCCAGGCTCCAGTCCCCACCAGTGGCAGCCATGCATAAAGTCAAGTGCCACTTAGAAGAAAGCACTGAGCACATTGTTTTATAAATGTCTTTTCTAGCTGTTTACATACAGCAGTCTCCTCTCCTTCATTGAGTGGATGTCAAAAATACAACAAACTATTGTGCTAAGAAAGTCACTTTGACAGGTCTAATTTACTAAGGCTGAGTCATTCGAGAGCATAAATACATCTTTCTTGTCAAAGCTGATATTGAAAATGGAGAAAATGGATTGCAGAGTTAAGCATACTAATAATTTGAGAGGTATTTTTGTGCAGTTTTGAAAATCTGAGCACTATTCATACCCATGTAGCCCTCTGATAACCCAAATATGTGTTCCCAGCAGAATACATCATTTGGATGCTTAGAAATGTGGGTGGCTCCAGAAGTGCTAACATTCTGGCTCCCAGCTACAGCATCTCTGTTTAAATTTGTTTCAGTCTCTATCACTGTAACATGAGAAACATATTTCCAAAAGAGAACATGGACTTCTTATGTAGAATACAGCATTCCAACTCCTGAGTTTCTTTGCATATTTGGTATACTTTTTATAATCCCATTGGCATTGGAAGATAGAAAAAAACAGCAAAAGAAAATCTCAGTGTCCATGTGGCCTTTTGCTACATTTAAGAGACACTGTCTGTGTTCCTTCTACTTATTTCATTACTGCATCTATGACACTTTCCAGTGTTTCTCATACATCCTGGCACCAAGGTCTCTGCATAGCCCCACTGGAATCCTCATTCTGTTGAAAGTCCATCTTCATGATATGGTTGGCCTTGTGCTCCAGGCACTTGTGGTGGGTCTACACCATGCTACCTTCCCCTACTTTTAGTTGGTTTTGATGCCATGCCCAGTCTCTATGACCAACTTTCTATCATCTGGACACTTGTGGTCATCCCAAAGAAAGGTATAGTGTTCAGCTTTGGGTTAAAAATTAGGGAAGCCAATGAGTCATAGCCCTACTTCACCTCTTCTCTGGTCCAAGGGTGATAGGAAACTCCTCTGACAGCAGACGTTAACATTAGCCTACGACAAAGAGTACTGATTTTCTGTGGGAAGCACACAAAAGAGGCAACACTTATATTTAGTATAAATGATACTTCTCTGTATCAAGGAGTGAAATGTACAGTTTGATGAGTCCATGGAGCCCTGACACGGGCAGAGATATCAGAAGTGAGATGTTTATATGAAATATGAGCAAAGAACAGTGATTTATCAACAAGCCCTATGAAGTCTGACTCATCCTACCTACAGAGCAACCACAAATAATCAGCATCATGTCCCTGACCTGACGCTCGTCACTTTTTCATTTCCCTTTGATTAATTAAAGACATGTTTTGGCCTACTTGGAGGAGTCGTCGGTTGTCTGTGCGTGGGTCTTCCATGAAGAACATGAAGCCGTGGAGAAAGCCCAAGATTTGCTGCATGCTCAAACAAACTGCCTCATCACTCCACAGCAGAATGAAGAAGCCTTGTAGAATTGCCAAATGTCAGATGCTTATCACAAAATGACTATGTTGGCGTACTTTTAAAATTTATTTTTATTCTGGGTTCCTCAAATCTTTTTTCCCTTCTTCACCTCAACCCCTTCAAGCACTCCAACACCAGATAGGAGCAAAAAAAAGGTTAGTGGGGAGAGGGGTAGTAGTTTTCCTTAGCTACTTTCTGCTGTTCAGGATCACTGGGGTTCCTTGGGGCAAGTCCAATCTTCATTTCAGGATATCTCCAATTTCTTCTTGACACATCTCATCAACAGCAACCAGGAAGAGCAAGGGCAAGCACCAGCAGCCCTCTTCATTTTCAAAGCCCCTGGTCTCTCTCCCAGTCTAGCTTTTATTCTGCTGGCTGGAAAAGATCATGGCCCCTGCTTAAGACAAACTGGAGCAGTCCTCATATCCCACACCTGGGATTAAAACAAAAACATGTGTCTCTTGCCTTACGGAAGCTTCTCTGCCTCATGAGGTCCCATTTATTAATTGTTGACCTTAAGGCCTGGACTGTTGGTGCTCTGTTCAGGAAGTTGTCTCCTGTGCCAATGTGTTCCAGGCTCTTCCCCACTTTTTCTTCTATCTGATTTAGTGTCTCTGGTTTTATGTTGAGGTCTTTAATCCACTTGGACTTGAGTTTTGTGCATGCTGACAAATATAATGAGGGGAATAGGATAAAAATGGGAGGGAGGGAGGAATGGGAGGACACAAGGGATGGGGTGACAATTGAGGTATAATCTGAATAAATTAATTAAATAAAAAACATGTTTATATAACCCAAAACTTCCACAGCATGACTACTTGCTTAATGTCTAACCTAGGACTTCAAGCCCAAAGTTCCTAGTAGCCACAGTTAGTTACTAAGCCAGTGTTACCTACTTGTCCCTGGATTAGATGATGGCTTTTGTCCTCATCTGTTTCCATTCCAATGCAGTCCTACTAAAACAGATAGCTGTAATATAAGTAAAATGAGTGACTGAAAAGCCAGGATGTCCTATCACTTGACTTAGAAAGTGGAAGGAGAGAAAACTTGATTTCAGTAGAGCTCTGTACTAAGCAAAGAGGAAAATGGAATGAGAGGGGAAAAACAGGCTTCCCACAAAAGACCCTGGCCCCCAAGCAAAAGCCACTTCTGATTTCTGTTAACTCATATGATTTAGATGCTAGGGATCCCTGGAAAGGAAAAGTTTTTTCCCCACAGGAACATATGCTTTCCTAAGTGCTATATGACATCATTCCTGGGGAGATATGAACAAAAGCCTACTCACTCCAGATAGGGAACCAACAATAGATCATAGTAAGGAGAGCACCAAAACCCAACTTGGTGAGCTCAGCATGTTAAAGAGTATCTCTTAAAGGAAGCACAATCTGTGTCTCATCAAAGCAGCTATGCTGCTAGGTGGGTCAGCTTGTCTGAAAGTGTTTCTCAGCAGTCCTTGCTGCTTATATATGCTTGGACAAGGTAGGGGCCTAGTGACTCTGGTCCACTTCAGGGATTTCCTGAAGCCATAGAGTTGTTTACTTCCTGAGTTTAATGAGCTTCCTGCAGGTTTCACCACCCCTTACAACATCCTATGTCTTAAACAAGTGTCTCCCCCAAATGGAAAGTTTTATCCCAGAGAAAATTGCTATATAACACTTGGGAAGTCTTGCAAGAGGGAGGTTGTAAGAAGGCCACTGAGGATGGCAAAGCTATCCCTGGCCTACATGTCTTCATTATTCATATGGGCATGAGAGGCACAGCTTTCTAAAAAAAAGCACTGTAGGCACTTGGTAGTGTGTGACCAATGTTGACCTAAGTGGGTGTGTGTCCTACGCTCTCTTGGACACATCTACCATCTTACTGCACCTACCATCCATTAGGCATTGCTGCTCTCTTGGCTTATCTTGTCACTTGCCAGATCTTCCAAGGCAATAGCTGCTTCAGGTGTTTGGAAGTCCCAGGAGAGACCAAGACTGAACCCATAGAAGGATTTGAGCACACAGATCTTAGAGCAATACCTTCAGCTGCATGTAGAAGGGTAATAGGAAAGCACTAGACAAGTAATGGGCTGAAAATCAGGGAGAGAGCTCAAAATGAACACCATTGTCTCTTTATTTTTGAGGTATGATCCCACAAAAGCTTTAGATTGGATGGCCAATCTTCTGCCTGCTTTTAGAGTCTGTGCTACCCAGTCCAACACAAAGCAAATCCATCGAGGTTATGCCTTCATGGCACTTGGATATTGGGCATTCCTGGACTGTTGCCACCACAGCATGCTGTAAAGGGGGGCTTGCCTGCCAGTTCTAAAGCCCTTTCTATCTACTCCTTCCCTTTTATAGAGTTCCATACTTCATACCCAGAAAATGCTCAAAATAAGGGTGACTGAGTAGTTATGTACCCATCTCTCCTTTGTAGAGAGAAGATGAGGTTGTACTCAGCCACTGAATGCCTGATCTTGGTACCTGGGCTCTGAGAGACAAAGTCTTTGGGCCTTGTCCACACCCTGGTGACAAGCTAGGAAGGAGTGTAGGAAATCAGACAGAGTTCTAACAGAAGCCCTACCAGCCTTAGTGTCAGTGGAGTAGTTGCCAGGCATTAGTAGGGAGAGAGTAGGGAGGCAGGGTGTCAATGGGATAGAGTATATACTGAGTTGTGCACAATAGGAGTCAGTATACAGGTGTGGTTGATGCTGAAATCCATGCTGAAATACAAGATGTTTCTGCTCTGTGTGGACTTACAGTTTCCCTAACTTCTATAAGGGTTTGTTGTTGTTGTTGTTGTTGTTGGTGGTGGTGGTGGTGGTGGTGGTGTGATGGTTTTCATCACAACTTGATTTGTGGTCCCAGAATGTTTGCTGTCATTCTTTCACAGTCTTTTGGGAACAAAAACTTCAACAGGATCCTAAGTGGAACTCACCTCACTACCTTGACCCCAGAGCCTGGCCTGATGGGTTCCTTATATCTCTTTCTCCCTATTCCACCACAGTCTCTTTTAACACCCCAACACCAGGTAGGGGAGAAAGAAGGTTAGTGGGAAGAAGGGGTATAGTTTTCCTTAGCTACTTCCTGTTATTCCAGTCTTCGGGGCAAGTCCAATCCTCCTTTTAGGATATCTCCAACTTCTCTTCAAAAGGCATCAATATCAACCAGGAGCAGCAGGGAGCAAGAACCACCAACCTTCTTCTTTATTGGAGCCACTTGTCTTGCTCCCTGGGTCTGGCTTTTATTCTCACTGGCAAATACCACACCCCTGCACTAGGCACTTCCCAGATGACAAAGATTGCATGCCCTCTCGTGAGGCATGAGGTTATCAGCCGTGGACAAAATGGAGCAGACCCCATATCCCACACCTGGGATTAAAACAAAAACATATTTGCATATAAACCAAAAGTTCTACTTCTAGATTTTCCAGAGGGTCCTAGAAACCAACAAGAAGAACATTATGATAGGCAGATTTGGGCCCAGGGGTCCTCCTCAAACTATGGCACCAGCCAAGGACAATACAGGCCGTAAACTTCAAACCCCTACCCAGATCTAGCCAATGGAGAGGACATTCTCCCCAGTTGAGTGGAGAGTGGGGTCTGACTTTCACATGAACTCTGGTGCCCCATATTTGACCACGCCCCCTGGATGAGGAAACCTGGTGGCACTCAGAGGAAGGATAGCAGGTTACCAAGAAGAGACTTGATACCCTGTGAGCATACACAGGGGAGGGGAGGTCCCCCTCATTCACAGTCATAGGGGAGGGGAGTAAGGGGAAAATGGGAGGGAGGGAGGAATGGGAGGATACTAGGGATGGGATAACCATTAAGATGTAATATGAATAAATTAATGAAATTAAATTAAAAAAATAAACCAAAACTTCCACAACAGGCTGTCATTTGGAGGCACCTGCTACCTCTCTCCCTTTCCACACAGATGTGGGTTGAGAGGAGGCAGCCCCTCACCATTGCTTTGTCCTA
This sequence comes from Acomys minous, assembly GCF_964271855.1. Taxonomy (NCBI): domain Eukaryota; kingdom Metazoa; phylum Chordata; class Mammalia; order Rodentia; family Muridae; genus Acomys; species Acomys minous. Next base: position 4,247,133 of record NC_140488.1, read on the forward strand.
TTGTGGCTCCATATCCTCTACAACATGGCTCATGACGTAGAAGCACCTAAAGTGAATTTTTTGGCTGTTTTAATGGCCTGCAAGCTTGGGAACCAATGGTAAGGCCAGAGTTAAGGACATAAGTGACAGCATCAGTTTGGGAAGAGGACAGTAAATGGACATTTAAGTGACTCAAGAGGGTAACAAAATTTCATGCACTCACTGTATTGCCATTTCATTCCTATTTTGCAAGGTGGTTATCATTAAGTCACTACACACATGAGTCAAATAAAGTTTACAATCCAGACTTTGAGCTAGTAAGTGGCCAGAAACTAGATTCCAACCCAGATTATTTTACTTCAAAATCACATATTCTTCCCTCTGGTCAGTTCATTATTTCTGTGTAGATAACTCATACACTACCCTGAAACGGTCTCTGAGAGGCTATACCAATTTAGCACATCAGATTTCATGCACAGTTATTGAATACTGACATTCTATAGGCCAGGGTCTCTGGAGAAATATTAGATTACATGTTATTTATTGTCATCTTTCCTATGGGAACAGTATTACTCATTCTCACATGGTGTCTAAAACTGTTGCATAGTACAGTAGGTGCTAGTTACATGTAGCTTATTAGAATATATTAGTTAAAACTAAGTCAAAACTTCACTTATTTAATTGAGATAGCCATACTTTGAGTGTTCAAGTGTTACTGGCTATTTGTATTTGAAGGTGCAACTGGAGAATATGACCACAATAGAATAAAGTTCTCTGTGTCAGCAGGGCTCTAGAAAAATTCATGGGAAATAGTAGATGCTCAGAAATCACTCCTTCTAGGATAGTGACCTGTAACCCCTGCACTCAGGATACAGAGGCAGAACCATCATGAGTTTGAGGCCAACATGAGATACATAACAAGTTCTAGGCTAAGAGCAAGATCCCATTTCAAAAAACTAAATCAAACCCAAAAGAAGAAAGAAAAAGAAAAGAAAACTCTTGAATGTGAAATATATAAAAAGAAGGCATAATATAGATAGTAACAGAGAAACGCTTTCTGTGTCAAAGGAATAGCACACAAACAGATTCATTGATTTCTATTCCTGATCATATTTGTCTGAATCATTTGGATTTTTCCTCTCAGGAGGAATTAGAAAGGCAGAATAAGGGAGCAAATTCATGAGCAAATAAGCATGAATATAAATTGTATTTAAAATAAGATTGGAATGTTATAGGGCTGTGAAGTATAAATCAAAACATACTGGTATAATAGTTTGTAAGCTGGAAGAGAAGAGGTAGAACTGAACCATTTAAGATTCTTTCATTGCCTGAGAAGAAGATGAAAGCACAAATTAACATACTTTGATAGATCAAAGCTGAATATTATAATCTCTGGGGTAGTAATTCTCAGATGGGGTGTGAGGACCCTTGGCATCTCTGAGAACCCTTCAAAGTGTCTGAAAGATGAAAATTCTTCCCATATTAATAGTAACATGTGAGTTGCCTTTTGCATTCTCCTTCTTTCACAGGTATACAATGAGGCTTCTCAGAGGCCGTGTGATATCTCAGCAGGATGAATGTAGGAATGGACATAAAAATCACACCATCTTCTATAAATCTAGACATTAAAAGGCTTTGCAAACTCTAAAACAATACAAGCTTTTGCGCAATGTTTTTATTTAGAAAAACAAATTATTTTTCATAAAATAAATGGCATTTTTATTGTCATTAGTGAGGGTTATGAACAAGACCAGTTTCTGGAATCATTAATTTAATTCTCAAATATATTTTTTCTCTTGGTACCATTCAACCCAAAGTCCAGAGGTCTAAGATACAGGAAGGCCAATGAAGTGGTTGTGGTCTTGAAAGCTTGAGGCCAGGGAGGAGCTTGTGCTTCAGTTTAAGTGCAAAAGCAATAAAACACTATGTATCATTTTTCAATGGCATGGACTATATTTGAAGTAACACTTATTTTTAATTTCTTACGTGTTAGATTTCAATAAGGACAATGCCAATAGAAATGTCCGGAGGACATCATAAGTAGGAATGACATTCTATTCATTTTGCAGATCTAATGCAAGGTGTCCATGTCTGTGAGTAAGAGTCAAGTGGTTGAGGGGGTTTTCCTTGCCTTCTATGTTTCTTGATTTTCTGTTGAGTTGGTCATCAACTATTAAAGGCAGAATGTTGAACTTTCCAGCTATCATTAAAATGACTACCTTTTCAGTTTCTTAAATTTTATTTCATGTATTTTGTACTCCAGTTTTAGTTGAATATATGTTTATAATTATCAAGTGTACCCCTTATTTTGAGAAGTGTCTATTTAGTTCATTTACTCATTTGTCAATTTAATTTCTTGATATTTTAGTGTTAAATTATTTAAGACCAAGCCGAGTGTGGAGGTGCACTCCTGTAATCCCAGCGCAAGGGAGGCAGAGGCAGGCAGATCTCTGTGAGTTTAAGGCCAGGCTAGTCTACAAAGTAAGTTCAGGACAGGCAGGCTACATAGAGAAACACTGTCTCAAAAAAGCGTGTGTGTATATACATAAAGGGTATATATTTTGTGTATTATATATTATGATTTCTATCAGAAGAATATCTGGCAAAGATTTTCTCCTATTCTGTAGACCTTCTGTTTGCACTGATAATTCTTCCCTTTTGATGCAAACTTATTCTTCAATTCCTGTTTGTTTCCTGAGCTCCATCATCTGTAATCTGAAATCTGCTGTTGATATCTTCTAACTAATTTTCCATTTCAGTTACTGTACTTTTCAAAACCAAGACTTCTTTTCATCTCTTTTAAATTTCTTTGGTTTTTTATTGACATTCTTTATTAAAAGGGTCACCTTTATCATACTTTCTTTTACTACTGAAAATACTGTTTCTTATATCTTTGGTTGTGAGCCTAGCCTTTAACGACTGGGCCATCTCTCCAGCCCTTATTGTTTCTTTATTGGATTTATCCACAATATCAGCTTTGGGAACTTTATCTGATGATTTTGATATTTAGTTCCCTTTAAAAATGGTTTCTATCACCCATTTCTTTTCCCTTTTCTAATTGTCCTGTTTCTTTAGTCAACTCTGTCTTAATCTTCAGGGAAATTTTCTGTTGAAGGATCACTCTTTCATGGCATGTGGAATGTGTTATGGCCCTTTCTTTCCCAATAGCTGGATAATAAAAACAGTACATGTAAACTTAATCAATGCCTTAATGAAATTACTGTGCCATATATACCTGATACTTGCCAATGTCTTAGCCCAGAGTTATACCTCTCCTGTTATTTCTACCTTCATGTATACTTTCACGATGTACACTAAGCCTAAATATGTCTGGAGTTGATGCTTTCCATCATGTAATTCACTCCCTTTAATGGAGGGAGACTTCTGTAAACATATTGTAATAGAACCCATAAAAATTTAGAACAAGTTATCTTCTATAGGAATTGACAATGAGAGGCCTTCATGTAGACCTTGTAACAGTGTCTGGCCTGTCTCTAATCAAGCCATAGTATCAGTGAAAATTTTGAATCTGAGAGACTATGCTACCTTGACCTTGAGAATTCACCTCACAGATAGTCTCACAACAATCAGGCCAGTTTCCCCCCAAAATATGATAGATGATAAATGCAAGAGTAACAGCTTCATAAAGTACCCTTCATTTAATAATTCTTTAAGAATTACTATAATCTTCACAGTTATAGGTCAAGGCTTGGTCATGGAGCAATTTGGGTAAATGATTCCACAGATGCCAAATTTCTCGGTATCTCTAGTCTGGGAAACTGGAATGTCAGTGCATGAAGAGCTTCTACTACACCAACTCCAGCATGTTTGTAGGAGATGGTGTGGAAGAGCCATGTAGCCTCCTGGGCACTTTCCCACCTACATACTTGGAAAGGAATGATTTAGCCCTGAATCCTGACAAATGCCTATTACAAGACAGCCTACGCTGGTCAGATAGAAAGTGAGTGAGGATAGAAAGTGGTTGAGGATACCAGTGGGATTATCCTTCTTTATTTACTCCTGGACATATTTGGGGTACCACTGAACTTAGAGGGGGACTAAGGCCTTGTCAAAGTCCATGGAAAAGTGTGGTTGATTAGTGACATCCTACATAAACAGGAATTAAAGGAATGGTTAGGTAGTACCCAAGACTTGCTATTTGTATGTCAAGGACTTGTTCTGAAGCTCAAGAGAGCATCCTGGAAAGGTGGAATAGCAGACACTGAAAGTTATCATGAGGCCAATGAGAACTCAAGTTTGGGTAGGATAAAGGTTATGTCAGATGGCTTTCCTTGACTCTCATACTGAAAGGTCCTTAAAGCTCAGCCCTTACAGACATATAGGGCAGATCCTCTAACTTGCAAAGCAGAAACCAAGAGGGATATTGTATTCTTCCACTTTCCAGAGGAGAGTACAGGACAGGAGAATAAAGGATAATGGATGTCCTAGGACCTGAACAGCACTATACTTATGGAGACCTATAATCATTTTTCTGACCTGAGAAACCATGTGGTTTCCATTCTGCCCAAATGAAAAAGGTTCCCACATTCAAATGTAAGAATTTGTTTTTTAAAACTTCCCTTTATGGTACTTTATGAGAGTACTGTTTCCTCTGTTCTGGAATAAGATGCTCACAAGACAGGTCTGAGGAATTAATCCTTTTATACTTTACTGATATTTGAGGTCATCTTGGTTTTCCTGATGCACTGATACTTTATGTCAGTGATGTTAAAAATTGAACATACATCGCAATCTCTTAGAGGATTGAGCAATTTCATTACTCCTACAGTTTCTGATTCTGTAAGTGTGCTTTCTGAACAAGTCCCCAGATGGTGAGGATCCTGCTGGTGTAGTGACCATGCTTTGGGAGGCACTAGTTTAGAACAGCTTCTTCCCATGGACTTGAGGAGGGGCAGGTATGTTTAAAGAGTGGTATATGAATAGTGTCTGACAAGGTATTTCTATCACACAGCCTGGTAGGCAAGTCACATAATGCCTTGGTCCTTTCTTTGGTTTTTCTATATATATATATATGAGGACAGTAACAGTCTTGTCTTACAAGCAGGATTATTACCATGTTGTTGACAACCCAGTAATTCCTGTACTTATATTATGGGCTCAGTACTGTGCACACTGCTTTTGATTTCTTAAAGATTTCCTTCTGGGCAGGTTACCCTGAGTCAGTTGAGCTTATAACACTACGACTCATACTTATCTGCTACTTCTGCAAGTAAAAGCCAGAAGGGGTGGGTCTGCAGAGCCTGGGCAATCTCTCTGTCCATGTGGTTCTTACTTCGGTTCAGCCTGGCCTTTCTGGGCTCTAAACCCAGGTTCATTTAATCAGGATGTTGTCAGCTTCTCAGCCATCAGCTACCCTATTTAAGCATGTTGAATGAGGCTGAGCAAAGAAACAGTGAATTTAATAAAGCCAAAGAATCAGGAGAGCTCTCCCACCCAAATCAATCCTCGGTGTGGTTTTAATTAAATTATAGCCCTTGTGATTAAAGAGTGTGAATTTCATTACTGTGACCATTTATCAAAGAACATACCCACTGAACATTCCCAACATGCAGGAAGAAGGCTTTTTTCATTTTCATCAACACCAAGGGCCCTGTTTCTACCTTCATTGACTCATCAAGCTCACACCTACTCAGTAGTGACAAGAGCACACTGCCTCCATGTTGCCCCTCAATAGCCTAAGGCAGGTTAGCAGAAAACTTCTGATTGGGTGGAAGTGTTCCTTACAACACAAACTAGGAGGCAACATCCAGATAGCAAGGATCCTGGACATTCTCAGACATTGTGGTTGGCTTCATGTGCTCAGAGTTAATGGCTATAGGGATAAATGAGGCCTGGAAGAAGGAAGGAAAGAGAAGGGACACAACATTGGATGTTAAAAATGAAAAAGAAACCTCAGAGATTTTTTTCTTTGCTGCTCTCTCTGTCTCTGTCTCTGTCTCTGTCTCTGTCTCTGTCTCTGTCTCTGTCTCTCTGTCTCTCTGTCTCTCTGTCTCTGTCTCTCTGACTCTCTCTTTCTCTCCTCTCTTTTCTCTTTTTGTGTCTCTCTTACTTGCTCTACATTTATATACATGTAAGAGTGTATATATGTATGTATATATGTATATATTCTTTGTGATTTGGCAATTCTTTTATTCAGTTGCCATATACAGAGATGACCAGATCATACAATATAATCTAACAAACTTCCCAACATGAACACATTCATATAACAAGAACCCAGGTAAAATAACATAACACTAGCACTCTCCAGCAACTCCCACAGGGCCTTCATGGTCACTAATTCAGTCTAAAAAAAAAAACAACTCTGGCAGTTTTTTCTGTTTTCTATTATGTGTGTGGGTGTTTTGATTCAACATTAAGCTTATGAAATCTCTATATAAATGTCATAATTCTGCATATCCTAATCCTGATGGGAATTTCCTGTGGGGGAAATATGAGCAATGCTGTTGCACATATTTCTTTACCTGTCTATTGGAACTAATCCTCAGTCATGCATCATAGAATGATCAGAATACATTTTGAGAAGTGAGTGGTAAAGAATACACACACACACACACACACACACACACACACACACACACACACACACACACACACATGGAGCGGCAGGGAGAGAACCCAGCAATGACAGAGTCTCTGAGGTTGCCTTTCAAATTTAATCCAAACATTTAACTAAACATTTAATTAAATTCAAACAATTAATGTGTATCAGTTTTCCTTTCTGCTTTCCCCCATCCTTCATTAATTCATATAGCCACACAAGCTATTTACAGACTTGTTTACAGCAATAGCACCACAAATAGGTGAGTTATGCATTGCACTTTGCAGCTACGCCACCTACAATGTCACTCAACAATAGGAATTCTAAGCTTTATTATAATCTTGTAGAAACAGTGTTGGATATGCTTTCCTTTATTGGCCAAGGTACATGGCTTATATGCCTTATCTATAGCTACAATGCTTAGTAGTGCAGTTGTTAGGTCATGTATGTATGTTAGATTATAGCAGGCACTGCCATAATGACATTCTGATTCCCAAGGTAATCAAACAATTTACACTTCCAGTGGCATATCCAAGCATTATAATTGGTCTACTTTGATATGTAAGAGTTCTAGTTGGTCCACATCCTCAGGAAAACATGGTAATTTTCACATTTGTAATTCAGATAGGAGTGTAGTTGTCTCAGGTTTCATTTCTTGGTAAATATATTCTAAGACAAACAATAGTATGCAGGAAGTTTAGGGGAATATTCTGGGGATTAATATCTTTGAGGGAGTAGGAAGGAGAGAATGTCCTCAAGTCAGTTTCACAGAGAGCAATGCAAGTGCGATGAAACTTTAGAACAGTCTCTGCATTGGACTGCGCACTGAGATCCATCAAACACGCCATACAAGCAACCATTTGAGTTAGCTATGCTGTGGGGAGAAGTAGCTTGTTGGTAGGCAGAGATTTTTGCAGTGAACAAATCATGAGGAAGAGTAGATAGGCTTTGAATTGTCGTCTGTCATTGTTTATGGTAACTGGGGACACAAGAGCTTTGCTCGAGAAAGTGTACTGGAGAACCTGGGATACACACTGCTATTTGGTATACTACAGTACTGGTGGCCATCCATTATGGTTTTGCTTTTCTCTGATGAGTTCTGGAGGTAAATATATTTAAGTCCTTAGATGACTTTTAAGTGAAATGTTTATTATTTTGCAATTTTCTTCTATTGGCTTATCAGTCTTTTTAAATGATGTATAGAAACCTCCCCTTTCTTCTTTCTCCCCTCCCCCTACCTGCCCACTCTCGTTCTTTTCTTCCTTCCTCCCTCCCTTCCTCCCTCCTTCCCTCTCTCCCTCCCTCCTTCCCTTCCTTCCTTTGTTCTTTCCTTCCTCCTTCCTTCCTGCCTACCTTCCTTCTTTCCTCCCTTCTTTGTAGAAAGTTTTCCTTTATCTGATGACAGTCATCAGGAAGAAGAAAACTACATAGCCCAGGTACATGGCTAAGAATCCCTGTAGGGATGGTACATATGACAAACTGTTGAGAAAGCTATCAATTGCAAGCTGAAGGCTTAAGACTGGAGAGGATGTCAGGCATTAAGTACTAAACTTGCTCAGTGCCTACAGGAGCCAGAAATTGTTGGTCAAAATTTTCCTATCTCTAGTATTCAAGAGGATCAAGAAGACCACCTGTAATCTCTTTAATTTTAGTGCAGAGCTAAAACCCAAGGTTATCAGATGACCAGGACATTGCTAGGGGAGAAGAATGTTCTAGATCTGGTGCAGTCTTATGAAATCACTCTCATATAAGCAGTCTGCCATTGACTGAAATATTGTTATGTGTTTAATGCATCATTGTATATACATTTGTGTATCTGACAAGTGTTGCCCTTGGTTTTGAGGAAGAGCAGAATGAAAGAAGCCTATAACATGATAACCTTAATGAAACTGCTTCCTTTAAATTGTGGCTATGCATTTCAAGGATTGTGAGTTGTGATTGTCTTCAGTTCAAGAGTGGAGTTGGAATGGGCATCCAGTACAACTTTGAACAGTTTTAAGCAAAACTATCATCTTTAATGCCTCGCCATAGACCACACGTACAGTGTCTTGGCCCTTCTGGATGACATTGCTTCTTTCTATATACATCCAAAGGTTGTGTGAGTTGTCCCTCTCCACACAATGTACAAAGCACTCGAGCACTTCGTATTGTCCAACATGGTCTGGAGAGCAGATAATGAGGCAGATCAGAGATCCCCACTCAAATTATGGTCTCAGTGACAGGGTTTCAGCTGGAAGATAACTGGTTTGTTGTTTCCCTTCTTAACTTTGTGGGGGAGAAGCAATTTTTATGTTTAGATAGTTTTTTCTGGTACCTCCATCAGTCTCTGGATATCTATTTCAAAAAGCTATCCAGACTATATAACACAATACTTTCTATAAATCAATATGAAAAAGATTGGTTTCCCAACATAAAAATCTGGCAAAATATTTGTAAAATACTGTCTCTTCTGAGCATAGCCCTTCCCCACTCTTAATATGGTCTAATTTATGATTTTAAGTGGTTTGTGCATTTTGTGTCTCATTTAAGTGTAGCTTTGCAGTGATGTGCATATATAGGTAGAGAGCAATTATTTCCATCTGAAACCTTTTTAACATCATGAATATGTCTGGTATATTAGCACACACCTTTAATCCTAGCACTTGGGAGGCAGAGGTCAGTGGGTTACTATAGTTTTTTTTTTCCAAAATACTTTTATTGAATACCACTTTTTCAATCTTTTTTTCTTTGTTTATTATAACTCATTCACATTACATCCCAATTGTTATCCATTCTCTCTTATCTTCCCACTCCCACCTTCGCTCCAGCTTCTCCCCTAGACCTCAAATAGGGGGCCCTCCTTCCTGACTGTCTGGCCACAGCCAATTAAGTCTCATCAGGATAGCCTGCATCCCCTCCCTTCCTGTGTGTGCCTGCAAGGCTGTCTTGCCAATGGGGCAGTGACCAAATTGTGGCCACCACAGTGCATGTCAGAGGTTCAGCAGAAGTCCCCTTGCCCCCATGTGGAGAATCAGCTGTCCATTGCCTACATCTGGTGCCTACAATTTGGTCTTGGTTCTCTCCATGCAATGGCCTTGGTTGGAGTATCAGTTTGAGCAGGCCCTCCCTGTGTCCAGATCCACAGGCCTTGATGGTCTCCCAGTGGAGCGCCTCCTCCCTCCTGGACTATCCATCCACCCACTCCTTACTACTACTCTCAATGCTCTGCCCAGTGTCCAGCTTTTAGAGTCCCAGTATCTGTCCCGATTCTCCACTGGGTGGGGTCTCCCAGAGGACATCTATTTGGGGTCAATATCCACTTATAAGTGAATACACACCATGCGTGTCTTTCTTCGTCTGGGTTGTATCACTCAGGATGATCAGTTCTAGTTCCATCCATTTGCCTGCAAATTTCTAGATTTCCTTGTTTTTAATAGCTGAGTAGTATTCCATTGTGTAAATGTTACACAGTTTCTTTATCCATTCCTCAGCTGAAGGACATATAGGTTGTTTCCAGATTCTGGCTATTATAAATAAGGCTGCTATGAACATAGTTGAGCAAATGTCCTTATTGTATGGTGGAGCATATTCTGGGTATATGCCCAGGAGTGGTATGGCTGGGTTTTGCAGTAACACTATCCCATTTTTTTTGAGAAAGTGCCAGATTGATTTCCAAAGTGGTCATATGAGTCTGCACTCCTACCAGCAATGGGGAAGTGTTTACCTTTCTGTCCATCCTTGTCAGCATGTGCTGTCACTTGAGTTTTTGATCTTAGCCATTCTGACAGGTGTAAGATGGAATCTCAGAGTCGTTTTGATTTGCATTTCTCTGATGACTAAGGATGTTGAACATTTCTTTAGGTGTTTCTTGGCCATTTGATATTTCTCTGTTGAGAATTCTTTGTTTAGCTCTGTATCCCATTTTTTAATTTGATTATTTGGTTTGGTAGTACTTAATTTCTTGAGTTCTTTATATATTTTGGATATTAGGCCTCTGTTGGATGTAGGGTTGGTGAAGAACTCTTCCCAATCTGTAGACTGCTGTTTTGTTCTTTTGATGGTGTCCTTTGCCTTATAGAAACTTTTAAGTTTCATGAGATACCATTTATTAGTTGTTGATCTTAGAGACTGAGCTGTTGGTGTTCTGTTCAGGAAGTTGTCTTCTGTGCCAATGAGTTCAAGTTCACGTTCTCTTCTATCAGATTTAGTGTGTCTGGTTTTATATTGAGATCTTTAATCTTCTTGGACTTGAGTTTTTTGCAGGGTGATAAATATGGATCTATTTGCATTTTTTAAAATGTTGACATCCAGTTAGACCAGCACCGTTTGTTGAAGATGCTATCTTTTTTCCATTGTATAGTGTTTAGTTGGCATCTCCGGTTGACCCCTGCCCTAACATGGTCTGTTAAATCCCACAGCTTTCTCCCACCCTGCCCCCTAGAAGGAAAGCCTCTGCACATTCTTAACATTCCTGGGAACATCCTAATTCCCTCCCCTGGAGCTACCCAGCAGGTGGCATATATGTCATCTTCCTTCACCTGCAATCCTTAAAAACCTTGCCTGCCATAGTCTGGGTGCAACTTCCTCTGGCCTCATTCCTTGAGGCTGCTGAACTCACCCTGGAGCTTCAGCTCCCAAGTAAATTTGCCCTTTTATACTTTTAATCTGGCTTTGATTGGCTTATTTTGTTGGCAGAGATAACCCATCATACGGTTTTGGCTTCTTTGTCAAAAATAAAGTGTGTGGATTAATTTCTGGGTCTTCAATTCAATTCCTTTGATCAACCAGTCTACTTCTATGTCAGTACCATGCTGTTTTTATTACTGTTGCTCTATAGTACAACTTGAGATCAGGGACGGATATTTCTCCAGAAGATCTTTTATTGTACAGGATTGTTTTTGCTATTCTGGATTTTTTGTTTTTCCATATGAAGTTTAGAATTGATCTTTCTAGGTATGTAAAAATTTGTGTAGGTATTTTGATAGGGATTACACTGAGTCTGTAGACTTTTGGTAAGATGGCCACTTTTACTACGTTAATTTTCCCAATTCATGAGCATGGGAGATCTTTCTATTTTTTGATATCTTCTTCAATTTCCTTCTTCAAAGACTTGAAGTTTTTTCATATATGTCTTTCACTTGCTTTGTTAGAGTTATACAAAGATACTTTGTTTTGTTTTGTTTGTTTGTTTTTCTGGCTATTGTGAAGCAAGTAGTTACCTTAATTTCTTTCTCAGCCTGTTTGTCATTTGCATACAGGAGGGCTACTGACTTTTTTAGTTGATTTTGTATCCAGCCACTTTGCTGAAGTTGTTTATCAGCTGTAAGAGTTCCTTGGTATAATTTTTGGGTTCACTTATGTATACTATCATATCATCTGTGAATAGTGATAATTTGACTTTTTCCTTTCCAATTTGTATCCTCTTGATCTACTTTAGTTGTCTTCTTGCTCTAGTTAGGACTTCAAAGTACTATATTGAAAAGATACAGAGAAAATGGACACTCTTTTCTTGTTCCTGATATCAGTGGAATTGATTTAAGTTTCTCTCCATTTAGTTTGATGTTGGCTATTGTCTTGCTGTACATAGCCTTTACTATGTTTAGGTATGTGCCTTGTATCCCTGACCTCTCCAAGACTTTAAACACAAAAGGGTGTTGGATTTTGTCAAATGCTTTTTCAGAATCTAATGAGATGCTCATGTGGTCTTTTTCTTTCAGTTTTTTTATATGGTTGATTACAGTGATGTGTTTCCATATATTGAACCACCCTGCATGCCTAGGATGAAGCCTACTTGGTCATGGTGGATGAGATTTTTTATATGTTCTTAGATTCAGTTTGTGTGTATTTTATTGAGTATTTTTGCATGAATGTCCATAAAGGAAATGGGTCTGAAATTTTCTTCCTTTTTGGGGTCTTTGTATGGCTTAGCTATTAAGTAAGGTAACTGTGGCTTCATTGAATGAGTTTGGTAGTAATTCTTCTGCTTCTATTTTGTGGAATACTTTGAGGAGTATTGGTATTAGCTCTTCTTTAAAGGTCTGGTCAAATTTTACACTGAATCCATGTGGCCCTGGGCTTTTTTTGATTGGGAGACTTTTGATGACTGCTTCTATTTCCTTAGAGGATATAGGACTATTTAATTTGTTTGCCTGATCTTGATTCAACTTTGGTAAGTGGAATTTATCAAGGAAACTGTTCATATCATTTATATTTTCAAATTTTGTGGCATATCAGCTTTTGAAGTAAGAGCTAATGATTCTTTGGATTTTCTTAGTATTCTTCATTATGTCTCAGTTTTTGTTTTCAATTTTGTTGATTTAGATACTCTCCCTTTGCCTTTTAGTTAATTTGGCTAAAGGTTTGTCTATACTGTTGATTTTCTCAAAGAACCAGCTTTTGGTTTTGTTGATTTTGTAGTTTCTTTGTTTCTAATTTATTGATTTCAGCCCTGAGTTTGATTATTTCTAGCCCTCTTCTCCTCTTGAGTGTGTCTACTTTTTTTCTAGGGCTTTCAGGAGTTCCATTAAGTTGCTTGTAGATGTTGCCAATTTCTTTATGAAGGCACTTAGTGCTATGAATTTTCCTCTTAGCACTGCTTTCATTGTGTCCCAAAGGTTTGGATATATTGTGCCTTCTTTTTCATTGAATCCTAGGAAGTTCTTAATTTCTTTCTTTCATCCTTGACCCAGTTGTCATCGAGTAGAGCATTGTTCAGTTTCCATGTGTGTGTAGGCTTTTTGATATTCTATAGTTGTTGAAGTTCAGCTTTTGTCCATGGTGGTCTCATAAATTTCAGGGGATTATTTCAATTTTCTTGTATCTGTTGAGGTGTGGTTTGTGACCTACTATATGGTCAATTTTGGAGGAAGTTCTGTGTGATGCTGAGAAGAAGGCATATTCTTTTGTGTTTGGGCGAAATGTTCTGTGGATATCTGTTAGATCCATTTGAATTATGACCTCTGTTAATTTCATTATTTCTCTATTTAGTTTCTGCCTCATTGATCTGTCCATTCTTGAGAGTGGGGTGTTAAAGTCTCCCACTATTAATGTGCTAGGATCGATGTGTGATTTAAGCTTTGAAAGCGTTTCTTTAATGAATGTGGATGCCCTTGTATTTGGGTTCTAGATATTCAGAATTATGATGTCTTCTTGGTAAATTTTCCTTTGATGATAATGAAGTGTCCTTTTCTATCTTTCTTGATTAATTTTAGTTGCAAGTCTATCTTATTAGATATTAGCATGGCTACTCTAGCTTGCTTCTTGGGTCTGTTTGCTTGGAAACCCTCTTTACTCTCAGGTACTATCTACCTTTTTTGCTGAGGTGTGTTTCTTGAATGCAGCAGAATGCTGGCTCTTGTTTCCACAGCCATTCTGTTAATCTGTGTCTTTTTATTGGGGAGTTGAGGCCATTAATGTTAAGAGATATTAGTGACCAATGATTGTTAGTTCCTTTTAGTGTGTTGGTTGGGATAGTATGTGGTTGTGCCTGTTTTCTTTTGGTTTTGCTGTTGTGATATTATCTATGTAGTGTATTTTCTTGGATGTTGTTGACCTCATTGGGTTGGAATTTTTCTTCTAATATCTTCTGTAGCATTGGGTTGGTGCATAGATGTTGTTTGAATTTGGTTTTGTCATGGAATATCTTATTTTTTCCATCTATGGTGATTGAAAGTTTTGCTGGGTATAGTAGTCTGGGTTGGTATTGCTGGTCTCTTAGTTCCTGCATGATATCTACCCAGGACCCCTGGCTTTCATTGTCTCTGTTGAGAAGTCAGGTATAATACAGATAGGTTTGCCTTTATATGTTACTTGGCCCTTTCCCTTGCTTTTTATTGTTGTTGTTGTTATTATTATTATTATTATTATTATTATTATTATTATTATTATTATGTGGCAAGAGGAAATTCTTTTCTGATCTAGTCTATTTGGTGTTTTGTAGGACTCTTGTATGTTATAGGACATCTCTTACTTTAGGTTGGGGAAATTTTATTCTATGATTTTCTTGAAATCATTTTCTGATCCTTGGAATCTGGTATCTTCTTTTTCATCTATTCCTATAATTCATGTTTCTGTTTTAATATTTTCTTTGAGAGATGTATCAATTAATTCAATTGTATCTCCAGCCCCTGAGATTCCCTCCTCCATTTCTTGAATTCTGTTCTGTTGGTTATACTTACCTCTATGATTCTTGCTCTCTTCTGTAAGGTTGTTTTTGTTTGTTTGTTTGTTTTGTGGCTCAACTATGTTTGTATCAGGTTTATTTATAATAGCCAGAATCTGGAAACAACCTAGATATCTCTCAGCTAAAGAATGGATAAACTATAGTACATTTACACAATGGAATACTATTCAGCTATTAAAAACAAAGAAGTATTGAAATGGAACTAGAAATGATCATCTTGAGCAAGGCAACTCAGATCCAGAAAGACTCACATGGTATGTACTCACTTATAAGTGGATATTATCCCAAAATAGATTTCCTCTTGGAGACTTCACCCAGTGGGTGATCAGGACAGATACTGGGACTCGAAACTGCACACTAGGCAGAGTGCTGAGAGTTGTAGGGAAGATCCTGTGGGGGAGGGAATGGAAGTTCCAAGAGGAAGAAGGAGCTCCACAGGTAGACCATCAAGTCCTGTGGATCAAGTATAGAAGTTTTTTATATTTTATTGCATTTATTTCAAGCATTTGATTTTTCTAATATTATTGTAAATAGTGTGTTTTATAATCTTAATTTTTACTTATTTGTTGTATATAAAACTACAAAGTCTTTTATATATGTATATATATTCATATATATTCACTGTGTATCTTACAATTTGGTAAATTCACTCATCCAAATAATTTGCTTTATAGACTCCACTATATTTCTTATGTACTCAGTACTTTATTTTACAAATAATGGTTTTTTTATTATAGTATTTATTCATGTCCCCCAGGTTCTTGTATTATTGAACTGATTAAATGTCTGATCTAGTGTGCACCAGAAATGGTGACAGTGGGCAACTTTTCTCATTTACCATTTTCCTTCTTCACTTTTGATTATGGTACTTTTTTTGTTTTACTTTGTAGCTTCTCTTCACCTGGTGAGAAAGTTCCCTTCTATTCACAGCTTTGTTTTTATTTCATTGTGTATGGCTGTTGTCAAATGTTATTCTGCATCTCTTTAAATGATTATAGAGTTCCCCCTTTCCTCTGTTAATATGATTAATCACAGTGATTTACTTTCTAATGGTAAATCATGCCTAGAATAAAACTCAGTTGATTGTTGCCTTAGATTCTGTTTCCATCAGAAGCCACAAGGTCAATGCTGCTGTATAAATAGTTTATTTGGCACGTGATCCCTGAAAATACAGGAGAAGGTAAGAAGGTGAAGTGCTGTCTCCTCAACATATGTGCAAATGGCACAAGAAATACACATGAATATGTATGAATAGAATCAGATGAGGATATATGTACACCTGCTTAATATATTATGAGCAGTACAGAGACAGCCATTTCCATCAGAAAGCTTTTTGTTCCCTTCTATTAAATACCAGGAGCCAGTAGGACCAAGTGCCCAGTGGTTTTGCCACCATTTATATTCAGAATATTTGATGCCCTTTTCCCACATGATTTTTAGTTGCTGGGAAAACTGTAGTCTACCTACAGGAAAGCCAGCCAGCTGAAACTGATGATAGGACTTGAATTATCAAATGACAATGGACAGCAAGTGATAGAGGGTCAGGATGGCACAAAGGCCCAAAAATGCTTGCATCGTGTTTCTGTGGCTGCTGGACATGCTCTTAGGGACTATCTTGAAAAGGAAGAAATATTAAATGGTTCCTAGAGGCAGCAAGGGGATGAAAAACACAGATAATAATGATTCTGTGCCCACACTCTCGTGTGTATACATGCAACTCTTATTGAAGCCACAACACATTAGATTGAAAAGTCATTTTGGTCACTGCAAGTATTTACTTAGTAGTGCCTGAGATCAAAAGCCAGAATGTCCGCTACCCACCCAAGAGCTTTCCTTTCTATATACTCAGTTAGGGAAAATTTCATACACTGTATTTATCAAAAGATGCTTGAGGAAACACGGAGGAAAGGACCCTGTAAGGTATGTGACAGTGGGTAACTAAACCAGGAAAAACTCAGCCTTATAGAAAGAACAGCAAAATAAGCCACAGAGCTTATGCTGGTCTAATGATAGTTTACAAAGTACCAGAACATTGATCATCTTACTAGAATCCTCTCCAAAGCCCAGGAATTGAGCATGGCAGGAACCTCATCTTTTTTCAATGATTGAGGTAATTAACATTGAGAGAGCAGGTGTGACATAATTGACCAATGACTCAGAACTAGTGTGGGAGACTGCCTAACAGCCCACAAAGCTGTTCACATCTTAACTACTGAAACCAGTAATCATGCCCTTACCTGGAAAAAGGGACTTGTAGATATGATCCCTTGAGAAATCCTGAGAAGAATAGGTTATCCTGGCTTATATAAGAAGGTTCTAAAAGTAGCGGCAAGAGTTCTTGTCAGAGGGAGGCATGAGATGACTTGGTACAGAAAGAAGAGTAAAGAATATAACGATGGGAAGTCACATAACTTAAAGATGAAGGAAAGTGACATGAGCCAAGTTGGGACCTACTAGCTGAAAAAGAAAAGGAAGTGAATTCTCCTAGAGCCTACAAAAGTAGCTAGCCCTGTCAACTCCTTGATCTTAGCACAGTGAAACAGATTTTGAATCTAGAGGTATGGGAGAAATTTGGGCTGTTTGAAGACATTTGGTAAATTGCCATAGCAGCAGAAGAAGCTGACACGGTTGTCAAGTGGCATGGTTAGGAGGAATCCAGCCATCTTGTTACCCAGATAGAGGCAGGTGCCTCCCATTCTTTTTTGCAAAGCCTCTTCAGCACCTGGATGGATGTGGACCTGGAAGATAGGAACTCAGAAGTGGTCATAATAGCTCAAGAGCAGGAAGATGCTAGAAGCCATGCACTTATAGTCTCTTTCTTGAGGTGTGGCATGCTAGTTTACTCACCACATCAAGTCTACGAGTAGAAGCATGGACCACACAGCTTGTCCTCAGCCCAAGTGGAAGGGCAGGCATTCCATTACTGTCTGGAACAATGATTACTTGAGATGCTTCCCAGTTCTGAGCTTCTGTCCACCCCTGCCCAGGAGTAAAATACAAATATAAGATACCCGTGGATCTGCTGAGCCAAGGTAACCCCTACTCACAATCTTGCTTTTGTTGAACTCAAGTTAGTATCATCCAGAAGGGCAATTTGGGGCAACTTTCATCCTTCCATTGGTTATGAAATTGGCTAGTACAACGAGAGAGGAGAGCCCTTTGGCAATTATCCAAGGCTCACTCTTCCATTTTATGTGCCAAAGGAGCTCTGGCCAAATTAGGCAACGGGAGAAAGGAATGAATTTTGTTCTCCTCTCTCCCTGAGGTATGTCTGTGAGGACACAGTAGGTTGATAAATATAGTGGTTAACAGATATGCAGTGTTTTGTGACATGAAAATGAAAATCACAAAGAAATATTCACATTCACTCTCCTCTTCCCTCTTTGCCTTCATTCCTCAAAGCCTCCCCACCCCACCCCACTTTCATCATTTTTCCTCTATTGACCCTTTATCTTCATTCATTTTAAGTTCCTTACACTGCCTAAATCTGAAAACAACTGTCCAGGTGAAGCTTGGATTCCAGAACTCTTACAGACCACTTTGAATCTTTAAGCTGCCCACAAGCTTTCTTGTCTCTAGCAGTGGCAGGAGAAATGACAGAAGAGGGAGATTTCTAGTCATCAGCTATGTCTGAATTGCTTACTGCCAGGCCTTGAGTATCCAGTAGGTGTGAAAAAATAGTTTTGATGGCAAAACTCTATTTCTAATAAGTGACTGGAATACATGTCCTTAAGTCCTCACTACATTCCATGTGTTAAGTTTTGTTAAATTTTGCACTGTAAGTGTGGGGCGCACACCTGTAATCCCAGCACTCAGGGAGACAGAGGCAGGCAGATCACTGTTAGTTTGAGGCCAGCCTGGTCTACAAAGTGAGTCCAGGATAGCCAAGGCTACACAGAAAAACGTTATCTCAAAAAACAAAACAAAATAAAAAAAAGTTTGCATTGTAGAAACTTTTCTTGAAATTTCACTTTAGGCATAAAGGAAAGTCTTCTGCTTTTAAGCTCTGATAGGGATGAGCTCTTTATTCAGCCTACCAAGTGAATCCCTGAATACCTCAGCATTAGATGTGCATCTTTCCATCGAACAAGGTTCAGCTCCTGAGGCACCGTGTCTCTAAGAAGTCCATTCTATAGAGAAAGAGGTCATTCTCCAACATCAGATACAGAGACTGTTCTCTAAATGATACAGCTTATGAAGCTCTTTTACAAATTTTATCTCCAACTCTTATCATGACTCTGGTAATTAACTAGAGTATTGTCCCAAAGCCACAGCACAGGTAAAGGTATTCCTAAAATGGCAAAGTTGGCATGTGCCTTGCTTGGACCTGAGAGAAACCACATCTGGTTTTTACACATTGCCCAGGATGAGTCAAAGAAGGGGGCTGTGTGAGAGACTATGTGTTGGATGACAGGTATCTTTAGGTGTAGAATAGGTTTGAGGATGTCAAAAGTCAAATACAGAAGCTCTAATTTCACATAGCAGAACATGCCGCCCTAGAGTTGGTGGCAAATCATTGTTTTAACATTGAAATTTTAAAGCCCCTGGGGTCCTGTCATCTACTTAAGCCTCTAGAGACCTCATTTTATGAAATAAAAAGTCTTCTTGTAATGCAAATTATCATCCTATAATTGGCCTGGTTAAACATCTATATTAATTGCTTAAGAGGACCAAGCACTTTATCATTACGACAGTATTTTTATGTTGTGTTATCATAAAATATGATGGTCTTGAAGTCAACCATCACCTCTGTAATGATAATGTCCTTTGGCCTGGATGATGACCTACCTGCCCCTATGGCAGAACTGACCCTGCCCAGCACTTTCCCTCCCCCTCCCTCATGGATGTTTGTAGCAGAGCAGTTAATCAGGAATCTGAAAGTTGAGGTGGCACACCATACCATCTGGAGCCCCCTTAGAGAGAATGCCCACAGACTCCAAGGATGGAGAGGAATATCAATTGCACAGTTACAGACTCCCTTAGGAGCCACAAGAGAAAATTCAAAGGCACACACATGCCTGGGGTAAAGAGTCCTTTCCTTGTATCTGCTCACTGAAATTTGTTACCAGGTTGTTCCTTTGCCCTCTGGTGAACTAAGGTTTTTCTCTTATTCTGTTCTTACAACTGTGAGGGGTAGGGCAGTTTTCCTTCTGGCACCACACCTCCATCTTCCAAGATATAGCTTTCTTTCAGAACCCCTGCTTTTCTCAATAGGAGAAGACATAGGAACAAGAGGAGACACATACAGCCTGAAGGCCAAACCAATTCCATTCCACTTTGAAATGTGACCATTGTGTCATTATAACTTGATGAAGCCATCTATAGTAGCAGGCACTGTGATCAAGGCTTAACCCAGGACTTCACTTTCTGGACCCTGATCAGATGAACTCTTCCTATTGAAGGAGAGTAGGATGGAAAAAGGGGGCATCAAAATCAACAGGTGAAAAAATAATGACAGAAAGAAACTGGAAACCTCAGACTAAGGGCTAGTTGGCTACTTGTAAGGGACAAAGATGTATGAGGAAAGCTTGCAAATCTACAAATATGAAAGATAGGCGCTATTTAAATGAACTATAAAGGATCAGAGTCCTGAATCTCCTGGCCAGGGCCAAGTAATTCAACTAATAATCTTTCCCAAGTTTCTACCCAATTCTAGTCTCAACAGTGCTTTCTCCATTAATCAAGTGGCTCTGCCTTCACCAGCATCTGTGTGCCCTGTATCTAGTTCTTTCTCGCAGGACACAAGAGTCTAGAAATCATAATCCAATCCACGCCTATAACATTGCTACTCTCTGCCTGATAGCAATGCTGCTGGCCATGTCTGTCTCCAGGACCGTTAGGCAGTGCCCTTAGCTAAATGGGTATAATCCTCAGCATGGCAGTGGCTATATACCTTGGCCAGTCTGGAGAAGCAAGTAGTGACAGTTGTTAGCATTTTTTGTGGAAGCAAGCCTGGGCCAGCCACAGGAAGTGTCCTTGAAATACTCACATTTTACAATGTGAACATAGTTTCCTCCACTAGGCCAGGGAATGGTTAGGTCACCTGCTGTCCTAGGCAATTTGCCCCATGTACTTGGCAGAGTTGACATAAGCTGTGGTTTTGTACCGTGTTGTAGCCGAAAGCACTTATCTCTGTGTACGTCTTCTAGGGAGCCTGGCCTTTGAGCCTGGTAGGAAATGCTAGCACTTATACTGTAGTGTATTGAATGATGGGCTAATTCTAAATGATATCTCTACCCCAGATGATATGAATGTGACCTTATTTGGCAAAATGTAAATAATTTGGTCGATGTAATTCAGTGAAAGATCTCACAATGAGGTCATCTTGGATTATTCAGGTGGGTCTCAAATCCAGTTACAAATAAAAGCTGGCAGAAGAAAATTTGAAGCCTAATGGATGAAGGTGAAGAAAAGATGGAAATAGGAATTAAAATAATGGGAACACAAGCCCATGAATACTTTGGGACACCAAAAACTGCAGGAGACAAGGATGGACTCCTGTCAGGAGCCTCCAAAGAAAAAGTAGCTCTTTTGGTACTTTGAGGCTTCAGAGCTGTGGCAGAGTAAGTGAATAAGTGAATGAAGGCACGTCTATATTTTATATACTATAAAGAGGCTGGGTTTATTGTTGTTGTTGTTTGGGTTTGGTGGATTTTTGTTGTTGTTTTGTGTTTTGAGACAGTTTCTCACTGTAGCTTTGGTTGTCTTGGACTCACTTTGTATACCAGGCTGGCCTTAAACTCAGAGATCCACTTGCCCCTACCTCGTGATTGGATTAAAGGTGTACACCACAACTGCCCAGCCACAAATGCTGTTTTTAATCACTGAATTTATGACAATTTGCTATGGCAGCCACAAAACCCCCTTATGTATTATCATAAAAGCAAACAATATACATTATTGTTAAATGAATATTAAAGAAAAAAAACAAGAAAGGAGGGAAGAAGAGAAAGAAAAAAGTTTAGGGAGCACATACCAAGTGTCAGGCCAATGTATCCAGATATTTTCAGAGTCAAACACCATTATTTATATATATATATCCATCTATGCTTTTTTCAACCACAATGAACAGTGGAGGGGACACAGAGCATTTACTAGCAGAATCTGACCTTCTCAGCTAGAGAGGGGTGGGATCCACCAGGTTCACCATAGTAGTGGGGATTTTCCTCCTGGCAAACCAGAAAGAAGGTCAGGATGGTTCTAGGCTGAAGTTTGAATAAACAGTGAAATTAAGAACAACCCTAGTTTCTTGAATGCTTTATATATTTTGGATATTAGCCCTCGGTCAGATGTATGGTTGGGGAATATCTTTTCCCAGTTTGTAGGCTGTTGTTTTGTTCTGTTGACAGTGTCCTTTGTTTTACAGCTTTTCAGTTTCATGAGGTCCCATTTATTAATTGTTGACCTTAGAGCATGAGCTACTGGTGTTCTGTTCAGAAAGTTGTCTCCTGTGCCAATGAGCTCAAGGCTCTTCCCCACTTTTTCTTCTAACAGATTTAGTGTGTCTCGTTTTTTGTTTTGTTTTGTTTTGTTTTGTTTTTGAGAAAGGGTTTCTCTGTGTAGCCTTGGCCATCTTAGACTCACTTTGTAGACCAGGCTGGCCTCAAACTCACAGTGATCCACCTGCCTCTGCCTCCCGAGTGCTGGGATTAAAGACGTGCGCCACCATGCCCGGCTTGTGTGTCCAGTTTTATGTTGAGATATTTAATCCACTTAGACACCACCAGACCAATCAAAATAGGGTAGAGAACTAAACACAGAATTTTCAACAGAGGAATATCGAATGACCAAGACATACTTAAAGAAATGCTCAACGTACCTAGTCATCAGGGAAATGCAAATCAAAAGGACTCTGAGATTCCATCTTACACCTATCAGAATGGCTAAGATCAAAAATTCAAGTGACAGCACATACTGGAAAGGATGTGGAGAAAGGGAAACACTCCTTCATTGCTGGTGGGAATGCAAACTTGTTCAATCACTTTGGAAATCAATCTGTCTCTTTCTCAGAAAATTGGAAACAGCTCTACCTCAAGACCCAGCTATACCACTCCTGGGTATATACCAGAAAGATGCTCCACCATACAACAAGGACATTTGCTCAACTATGTTCATAGCAGCTTCAGTTGTAATAGCCAGAATCTGGAAACAGTGTAGATGTTCCTCAACCAAAGAATGGATAAAGAAACTGTGGTGCATTTATACAATGTATGTATTTTTACCACTCAGCTAGTAAAAAAAAAGGAAATCATGCAATTTGGAGGCAAATTGAAGGAACTAGAAAGGATCATCCTGAGTGAGGTACCCAGACTAGAGGATAATCACACCACAATACAGAGACCAATGCACCAAAGAAGGACCATGTATAATGTGGGCCTAGACCCCCTGTGCTGATGTAGCAGATAGGCTGCACAGTCTCCTTGAGAGTCCCACAATATGGGGAGTATGGACTACTTCTGACATGGACTCTGTCCCCCCTCCACCCACACTGAGCATTCCTCCTGGCAGGGCGCCCTTGCCAGGCCACAGAGGATGAGTATACAGGT
Organism: Acomys minous; assembly: GCF_964271855.1. Taxonomy (NCBI): domain Eukaryota; kingdom Metazoa; phylum Chordata; class Mammalia; order Rodentia; family Muridae; genus Acomys; species Acomys minous. Next base: position 4,270,381 of record NC_140488.1, read on the forward strand.
AGTACAGATGAGACTTGATAGGCTGAGGTCAGATGTTAGGGGAGGAGGGCTCCCCTTTCTGAGGACTAGGGGAGGGAGGGTGAGGGGATGAGGGAGAGAGATGATGAGGGAGGAGGCTACAATTGGTATGTAAAGTGAACAAATTAAAAATAAAAAAAACAAACAGATTTTTAAAAAAAAGAACAACCCTAAAGATAAAAAAGGAAGTACAAAGAGCACTTGGGTTTAATCTCTGGAAAGTCATCATGAGAAAGCATTGCAGTGTTGCCTAGAGAAGTGGCCCGTACTTATTCTAACCCAGTCTCCCCCAGTCTTCTGCGTCCCTTTCAGAACCGGGTAGAGCAAGTGCTAAGAACACCCGAGCCTCAGGCCCACTTACTATGGCTGATTAGGTGGACCTGGACCTCAGGGTTCCTTACCCAATATGTTAGTGCCTTTCCTGAGTGCCTGTATTGGTGTTCAGCCAGAAACCCAGGGAATCCCCTGGGCTCCAACTCATTCTCTCTTCTTGTCCTAGTCAGCCCAGTCATTTCCCTGCCTCACACTTCTCACTTTCAGAACATGTCACCCATGACTGCCCTCCAGGCCTTGGGCCACTCTCACAGACAATGCATTCACTTCTTCCTCTGGTTTTCCATTTTGGGGGACAGAAAAGCATCACAAAGGTTCAAGTGCCATTTATGTAGCTTGTTCTTGGTGATGACCTGACTAATACTGAGACAAGGCCCACTACTGTGGTGGCAGAAGAGAGCAGAAAGGAAACTATCACTTGTGGTTGATGGATAAACCCAGATGTGTAAGGAGCGTGGCTCACTGCATGGTCCTTGCTGGCCATGGGCTAGGTTTCAACATGAGGAGTTTTGGAACCACATGCCTTTATAAGCTGTTACTGCTGCCTGCATCTCACTGTCAGTGGATGACTTCTGTGATGGGCTTCTTCCCTTTTCATTCTATCTTTTAAAAAACTATCATTAAATCTTGCTTGTTGTATTAATCACATTGCATTAAACTTTAGGGCACACAGTAATGGAGCTGTCTATAAGCTGGACTTTGAATTTATATGATGTTCAGGTTAGATTCTGTATTGAAGTCTGTTTTCTTCATTTGAAGCAGCTGGTTATCTTAGATTATAGTAGCCAAATACACCCACAGTTATAGTCGCTGTTGTTGTTATTCATTTAAAAACATGTATTGAAATTCCTACAGAAAAAAAATTACTTTATGTTGTAAGTCCCTAGCCCTGTTATATGCTCTTAGAATTCCTGGTAGTAGACATGGTTCAGTTAGAAGGTTGGCAGTCACATGAGAGCATAGGGCACAGCACCAACATTGTACATTCTCTCCTGGTCTGTTGAGCTTATTCACATGCTTAGCATCTCTATTCTTGTTTAAGGTGTCATGTGTTCGAAAGTTTATTACCTAATTCATATGTGGATGGTATTTGGAGGAGGGGATTTGGAAAATATTTAGGATTAGAAAAGGTCATGATATTAGTGTTCCTACAATGCTATTAGTGACTTTATAAGAGGAAGGGAGCCAAGTAATTAGTCCTTATAAGTTTCATAGACAAGCATAATGTTATACCACTAGAAAATGGAGTAGAACAACTGCACAGGATGGTTTTGTAAGACCAAGGACTTCCATTCCAGTTCCCTATTTCACTCAGTAAGTGCTCCATAATGAGTTCTTTCTTTCCTTTTATCGAGTAAGAGGATAAATGAATTCAAATTCACTGGAAACTGATGGTCAAAGAAGAACCCAAGATAATAACAGACAGATCTGGGATGGTAATGCAATGGTAATACCACAGTTTATGATCTGTCACTTCTCATACCACTGCGGCCCTATCTTAAGATAGGGCTCTTATTGTACTGCCTCTGCATTGTCTACTGGGGACTTTAACTAAGTCAAAAGGTGAACACCAGTAGAAAAACAATCCGAAAGATCAAGAATCACCCAGAATGGTAGTGGGGCAGGTACAAAGATGCCTAGGAACAAAGAACTGGAAAAATCTCAAGCTTCTAAATGAGCAAAGTGGATGGATGCCAATCACATAGTCTTTCCTAAGTTAGAGAGGTTCTAGAGACAGACTTTAGGGGTGCTATGTAGTTGGACCTTGAGATGTGAACTATTTCTGTAATCTTAGGATCTAGATGAAAAAGAAACATCCTTGTTTTTTCCAGAAAATCAGGGGCAAACATGGAAGAATCAAGGAGAGGACTGTGTGGCCAGCTACAAAGCCCACTCTGCATTCACCTTAGGTGTCATGGTAAACCTTGAGTCTCTGTGCCAAGATAGCAGCAGGCATTCACAGCTGTAGGCAAAGGGGTGGCCCTTAGCTAGAGACAGCAGCTGCAGAAAATAGAACAGTTAGAGAGGGCAATGCAGAAGTCAGACTTCAGAACACCATCTGCCGTTCAGGGTAATTCTTGCCTCATCTTTCAGCTTGTTTTTCTATTGGTGTTCCCCTCTTGACTTGGTTTAAGTCCCCACTAGACAATGTAGAAGCAATAAGATTCACAGATCATCTTTAATCTTATAAAACCCTACTGTACACCTCCCTATCACATGTCAGAGCATACCCCTAGTGAAAAAAGACTTCCAGTTTGCCCCAAGGCTAATCATAATCTGTGGGTAGACCTTCAGAAAAGGAAAACAAAGAAAGAAGGAATTTGGGAGTCTTTTCTATCACAGTAAGATTTGAGCTGTACCTTAAAAAAGATGGAAAGATGATGAGCACATGTATACTAACATCACAGGCAAGGGGGGAAGCCATGGGAGACTGGAGAGTAGAAGTCCACATATTCTAGAGATGAATGCAGCTAGGCAAGGGTACACTTAGACAACATCTCATTGATGTGGGGGGGGGTGCACAGAGGCTATGTAAAGGGGTCTATGATCTTATTTGGAAATGTGGTCTTTTTTTTCAGGTTTAAAGTTGGAATCATTCTGTTTTAATTGTGTTAAGAAAGGGGTCTCATTGTTTCTTGGATGTATCTTGAACTTTATTTTTTAAGAAAAATTATTAAGTCTTTGAGACATTCATACAATATATTTTGATAAGATCTACCCCATACTCTTAGCCCCTCTTTCTAGATCTACCTCCTTCAAACTCCATGTCCTTTTTTTATTTGTTTGTTTTTCATTGTTAGTAAACCACTGAGTCCAATTTTTATTTCCCATATACTGGTCTTAGATGTGGGTCCAGCCACTGGAACCTGGATGACTATAACCTTAAAGAAAATGGTCTCTTTCCAAGGAGCCATCAACTGTCCACAGATCCTCAGTTGGAGGGGTTCATGCTACAATGTTGACTGGTTTAATCTTGTGCAGGTCCTGTGTAGTAACCATAACTGCTGTGAGGTCACTCATTTGTAGCTGCGTACTCCATAGACACTTATTCTCTGCATTTTGCTACCCACCTACTGGAAAGAAATTTCTCTGATGACGACTGTGTGCTATAATAATCTATGAGTTAAGAGAGACGAATTTAGAAAGAATTCTGATACTATATCCATTTAGAAAATTTATAATAGTAACTTTACTTGAGTCCTGTAAGGTTCCCAGGCCTTGAACTATCAATCCTTCTTCTCCAGTCTCTGGAGTAGAAAAAAAAAACAACAAGAAAACAAAACAGCAACAACAACAAAAGAAAAACAAAAAACAGAAGGTAAGATCTTAAGAAAGGATTGGCCTGGGTTTTTTTCAGGGGGCCCTAATCTAATGATAAGAGAGCTTAAAAATAAAGACAAAACAGACATATAAAGAGGAGGAACTATGGAGAAGGCTATATAAAGATAAAAGCAAGGATTGGTGTGACGTAGCCCCAAAGAAGCAAAGCCAGGGGCTGCCAGAAAGCTAAAGAATACAAGGAGATATTTTCTCCAAGAGCCTTAGAAGAGAACATGGCATGTTCAACCTTGACTACAACACAGTGATAATGATTTTCTCCAAGGACACTGGGGCTTTCTAATCTACCTTCCGCAGCCAGCCATGCACTCCCTGAAGTCAGCAGCCATGCCATTTTTATTCATCATTGTAGGCCCGGAATCAATAACAAATCCTGAAAGACACTGGGGTCTTGATAAAGATTCACTGAAAGGATGAATGGGGACATTGCTGGAGGTGGTGCCTGAGTTTTCATGTATACTGAGCCATGTCTATGAATGGATATGCTCTAGGAGCTAGTACATTTTAAAATATAAGGTTCATATGATTGGTGCTGAACTCAAACCAATTTTCTCTTTGTGTTCTTTACTCAACAAATAGGAGTATTGCTACATGCAGTTACTCAGAATCTGAAAAAAAATGTTTTGTATTGGCAATGAAGAAGTGTGGCCCAGTTCTGTGATTCTTTCTGTCACATCCTGTTTCTCAGTCAAAATGGAAAAGCAGCAAGAAAAAGCTTTCATGTCCCATGCAGCTTCCCATCCATCAGGAGGCCTTTAGTCCTGAGCAGATCCTCTTAGCGAGGTGAAGTGGTTCACACACTGCCAGTGGCAAACAGCCATCTCCCAGACACCACCTGCATTGGCCTAAGAAGACTCACCTAAGATGGCTTTATTCATCTTTATTCCCTGATGACAAGGCAAGTTCCTAATTTCCTAAGTACAAGAACTAGTCAAGAGAAGTACACCTCTTGCCAGGAACTCCGTCTTCACAGCCTGTTCAGGCCTTTGGAAGGCATCTTTGTTTTGAGTTAATATTTTGTAAATGGCTCACACCTTGACTGCAGACGCCAGTTTCAGGAAGGGATTAAAGATAGGCTTTGGAGAGCTACTCATGTACTTGATAGTCCCAGACCAAAGGAGCTACATGCAGGCTGAAGAGGAATGACTTGAACAACTTACCTTAAATAACCTGCCAAGAGAATATCCTTTCTTTACTCATCAGTGATGGGCACACCAAAGCAGCCTCATTGTTTCTTGCAATTCCATCCTGAGCTAAGGGGTTGGGCATGAGGACTGACAGCACTGGCTTTGGAAGGAAAGGGTGCTGGTGAGGTTCTCCAGTTGAGATATTTTGCCTAAAGAGATGTAGCAAGACTAGGAGGAAGCTAAATTGACTCCACTGTTGCACCCTGCCCTAGAGGGTGCTGAGGTCTGGGGGGATTTTCTTTGAACTACAAAAAGATCTAGAGTCAGGGTCTTCTGGCTTCTTCACGGAGCTGCAGAGAGGCTATGGACAGACAAGTCTCCTCTCTAGGGAGTCAAGACCAGAATGCTATAAAGAATGGCAGCAACACAGTGCCAGGAATACAGGAGACGTGGAAAGCATTGCCAATGAGAGAATGACTCTGGGACGTACAGGCACTGTGATCCCCAATACTTGGTCATGAACACTTTCTCAAGAAGCCCCTTTCCATGAAGACTCTAAGTGTAGACAAACAAAGGAGGAAGGTTGACCCCTGGTGGCAGTGTCCCAGCTCTTTCTGGGAATAGTATCATTTTCTGGGGGGTGGGTTACATGTCTTTAACATCCTCTAGTTGTTGGAACTTCGTTCATTTTCATGTCCTGAACATAAAATTGCTGATGTATCTGGTAAAGCCAATGAACAAATAGATTATAAATAAATTAGCTGTATTTATATTCAGCTTATTTTATGAGCATGAAAGGTTTAAACAGAAAGAATCCACATTACATGGATTAATTAGATGTTTTAAGCTAAGGAGAAAAAAAGAAAACCAAAAATGCAAAAGCAAAAAAATAAGTTGCAGAGCCTAATATATAACTCAGCAGGCTTTGATTTTCTGCAATGAAGCTATTAAAAAAATAATTAAGACACAAGCCACAAACTGACTCTACGCATAAATCAGACCTATCAAAGGCATATGTTTGTTTTTACATTATGATGTACATAAATTTAGCCCAAATGATGAGCTTGGGCTGTGAATTAAGCTAAACCTGAGCACTAATTTGGTGCCAAGCAGAGCAGCCTATGGCTGATGGTGATGCTTTCTTAGCTCAGCTGCTTTAAAGGAGTAGATAGTGGGCTTGAGGCTGTAAATGCATAGCAAAGAGGCCATTAGGGTCCTTATACAGCAGAGAACTCCTCTCTACTGGAACCGGAAGGCGCAGTGCTTCGTTCCATTTGCAATGCAAAACCATCTCTTGCAGGAGCTGCCAGAGCTGGGTTGTTTTTCTCCAGTTGAGCTCTGAGATGCCTGCAAGCTAGTCCTGCTCCAGAACTCAGTTGTGTCTACATGTGTCCTTAAACTTTAGTATTCTCGCAGAAAACCGCAGAGACAGGAGTCCATGCTCCTGAAGTCACAAGCAGTCTGGGAGAGATTGCTACAGTGCTTATTGATAAGTGTTCCCAAACATCTCCATTGCAGACTAAATACATGGGCATGGAAGATGCAAACAGCGAGAAGAGCTTAACATTAGGATTTTTTTTTCCTTTCTGGAAAGGATGCCATTTTGCTCCTGTGGGCTATTTTGAGGCGACAGTGGCAGGATCAGTATAGCTGCCAGCTGGAGTAGTTTTTCCCTCAAAGGTGTTATTGAATTTGGGGATCACAACTTGTGCCCCAAGCCATATTTTGCCTCCCATATCCAAGAAGTCAATTAAAAGAACCAAATTCACAGTAGAAAGAGGAAAAGGAGATTTGTGCAATGTGGCCACCTTAGAAAGGAAGGACAAAGATATCTAGCGAACCAGATCCCACCTTTAGGGTCCTGTAGTGAGATTAGAGTTTAACTAGAGAGGTGGGTACATCTAAGCAGTCCTTGACAAGGCCAAGTCTCAATCACCATTGGCTCACCTTTGTCTTGGCTTCAATGACCTCCTGTAGGGAGGCCTGGCAAATTGTAACAACCTTGTGAAATCTCTTTCAGGGAGACAAGTCCTTCTGGCTGGGCCTTTTTCTTTTGCCAACATGATATTCCTGGGAAGTTTCCCCCATTTATTTGGGGTTCATTGTCTCAATAGTCGGTCAGATTGAGATACAAGTGGTCCTTTAGAAAATATTCATTTGTTAAGTCCCTTACATTTGCAGGTTCCTCAGATTCACTCCAGGTCTAGGTTCTTAGCTCCTGGATGTCAGGTGAAGAGAAGGCTGTGAGGGAGGAAGAGGCAGGAAACAGGCGAATGCCATGATAAAGGTGGTTTGTAGAAGTGAGGTCTCAGGCCAAGATGAGGAGGGTGGCAGCACAGTTCACTCCTGGGCTCTATCTTCCTTTGCAGGGGGAGGAGCATCAGCGCTGGCTTGTACTACTGCCTTACCACTTCCTGTTTTGAGTCCTGCAATTGACACAGCTGCTGGGGATGGAGAAAGGCTGCCCATCTCCCCAGGTGTGAAACCCTCTTGTGATTTGCTAGTGCCCTTTTCATGGCATCTCCTACCCTTTGCTTATATGGATTGTCATAAGAACAGCCCCAATTGCCTTCTGAGCACAAACTGAGAGAGTGTGTGCATGATGACGCCAAACTTTCCTGGCAGCTAAGCTCAGAGCATCTCAGCCTGAGGGGTGGGGGAGGCTCCTGCCTATGGCGGTCCTGGCGAGATCTGTAACTACTGATTAGTTCTTACTTTGCCGGCTGGAAATATACCAACTCTTTTTATCCAAAGATTCACGACTCTTCCCTGGAGGGTTAAAACATAAATAGCAGTTTCTAACCACACTAATAAATAGATGAAGCTAAGCAAACAATTTATCAGCTGTCCTCACAGCCCCTCGGTGTGCCCGTCTGCCTGCCCGCCTCACTAATGTGCCCACCACTTTCCCTGGGCACGCTCTCATTCTGCAAAGGCTGAGAGAGAGAGGCTGGCCAAGTGGGTCTAAAAATAAAATGAACAAGAGGCAGAGAACAAGCTGCTACCACCCAAGCAGAGGATGTTGTCTGCCCAGAGACAAAGCCATAGTGCCAGGAGCTTAGATAGAACTGTCTGTGAGGGGCTTTGGTATTTCTCAGCTCCCCCAAGGCTTGCCCAGATTGGTGTTCCCTTGGTGTGGAGGGCATGGGTTTTCTTTATCACAAGTCATGAGGTAGCATTGTATTTTTGAATCTGAAGTGCAGTGGTGAGTCTGGGTTCCAAGGCAGGGCCTGCCCCTCTCAGTCTCTGAATGGCTGGTTTTCTCTCCTCATGCAGCAGGCAGTCAGAGCTGACGTAAGCTGTCATAGGGTGTCCTACAATGCTTTGGCCTCAGATTGGTCCATTCCCAAGAACATAGGATAAGCAAGAAAGACCTGTCAGGTCAGACAGGCCCTAACTCCATGCTGCTGACAGGTGGGACAACCCCAACCACAGGTGCCAGGGGCATGCATGCCCAAGGACACATTCAAGGCAGGGCAAAACCAGAGGCCCTCCATCCTGGGCCAGGCTTCTTGTCTGGGCCTTGCAAGCTACCAGTGGGATATAGGGGACCCAGAAGCTTATCTCAGACCCTCAGAAGTAGCATGCTCAGCACCAATCCAGGTGGGAAAGTTTCTTGAGGTGACATTGTAGACTTGCCCTGGGTCACTCAGAATCCTCTAAAATTCTCCTGTCTAGTGCATGGTTCCCAAGGGTGCAGGATGCATCTCAGAAGCAACTGGTCCAAGGCTGGCTTTGATGGAAGCTGCCAGAACTCTCCCACTGGGTACCCAAGGAGCCATGGCAAGCCCTTCATTCCCCTGAGGCTAGCACAAGAACTGGGCCTTGCTCTGAGTCATCTTAAAGAGGGCATTCCTCTTAGACAGAGATAGGCCTGTGACTCTCTCAACCACCTGTAATGCTGGGCCACTGTGCAAAAGAGCAGGTGAGAGATGGATCATTGGACACAGGGATTTTGACAGAATGCAGCATGGCTCTAGTGACAGAACCTTGCTCTGTCATAGCATTAAAATGTCTGTATCCCTAGCATGGCAGGACCCACTGTAAATATATAGTATACACTCTAGCCACTTCTTCCCACTGCCCTAGACTGAACATCTATAGAGGTCCAAGCAGGAGCAACTGCTAAGGTCAAGGGATAGATGGTGTTTAGGTAAAGCCAGTGGACATGCTTTGGAAAAAGAGATGTTTAAGTGACCATGACAGATCTGGATGAAGGAGACTCGCCTGACAGGGGCTCCTGGATTCCATGGGGGGTGGGCAGCTAAGGGCTCACAAAATGGCTTGGAAACTCCCATCACTGATCTCCTGGAACTCCATGAAATCAAAACCTTCTGTCATAGTCATTGTAGCCAATGGTGCTGAGGAAGAAGACTGGGGTGGAGTTTGGATAGGGGTTTATCACTCCCTGAGACTCTCATGGCTGCTTCTAACTCCTTGCCAAACTGATAGCCAGCAGCCTGCTGGACATGGTACATTTGGATATTCCTAAGGACTCTCTCTGACCAACTGACCAAACCTGAACTTCTCTGGCCCTCACCTCCCTGGCCCTCGAGGACACAACTGAGGTGATGCTGGAAATATGTTCCTCAGTATCCACCAGTTCTTCCCTCGGGTGCATCTGTTGTCCCAATTCTTTCTATTGTCCCACCCTCCAGGATGGCTGACCCACGGGCACAACCTCTATGGGCTCCACAGCTGGATCCTGGAACATTTTACTGTAGACCTCCTCTATTCTTTTCCTAGCAAAGGCCCCACCAGCATGAGCTGACAAGGCTCAGCCTCTTCTGGGTCTCAGTTTTTTCCATCCTCCTCTCCACTTCCTCCCAACTTGTACTTCCTTAGCCATACCCAGCTTAGCTTTGTGGATTCTGCCTGGGACTGAGCTCTACTGCACTCAGACTTTTCTAGATTACAGCACAGGAAAGAGCTGATTACTAGCTGCTGCAATGTATGGACTTTGTTTTTTGTGAGTTGGTCCTATTGGCTTCCTAGTAACCAGTTTAACTGTTCAGAGCTCTTTCCCCTAAACTAGTTACTTTGTTTGTTTGTAGTGTATGTTGGACTGATACCCACATGACACTGGCTCTCCATCGGCCCTACTTAAGCAGACCAGAAAAAGGAGAGCTTGTGGAATGGGGACTCTAATTCCATGTAAACTGCAGGAATTTAGGAAGACTGTCAGTCTGATCAACTATAGTTCCACCTTTCATTTTAGCTTTGCTGGGAAAAAGTATGGGAGGAATCTGGCTTTTGATTTCCTGTTGGCTCTCTTCACAATACAAAAAGCAAAGATCAGGAACCAAAGCAGACCCTGGCCTGTGAAAAGGCTGTTGTTCCGCATTCCTCAGGGAGCTGCTGACATCTAGAAGCAAACAGTCTGCAGAGGGACAATTAGGTTGATGGAGGCTCTCTGGATTCCCATTCCATTCCTTTTTAACTGCCTCAGTGCCAGCTGAACTAAAGCCCCAGGAGGTGAAATTGAACCCAAGGATTTCCCCAGCTATCTGGAATGAAGCTTTCACTTCTATAATTAGAGTCCTAGAATGTCAGGGCTGTTGAGGCCCTTAGGATCAGCTGGCCTGTCTCCATCACATCATTGACAAGCTCGGGTTGAGGCCCAGCTGCGGGGCACCTCCTGCCTCTCTCCTCCCTCCTGCCTCTCTCCTCCCTCCTGCCTCTCTCCTCCCTCCTGCCTCTCTCCTTCCTCCTGCCTCTCTCCTCCCTCCTGCCTCTCTCCTTCCTCCTGCCTCTCTCCTCCCTCCTGCCTCTCTCCTCCCTTCTTCCCCTCTCTCTTTCTTCTTCCCTCCCTCCCTTTTGCCTCCCTCCTCCCTCCTTTTCTCCTGCCTCCCTCCTTACCAGAGCCTTCCTAATACTTCTTTCTACTCCTTGTTTTTTGGCATCCAGAGTGAGTATTCCACAGGTACTTGGTGGATACAATTAGAACTGTTATGCACGCATTGTGATTGGAAGGGCAGCCAGGCTTCTCAGCAAGCAAGTACTGAACTTTCCTTAGAGATCCCAATGTCTTCACAAAACACACAGTGTGTCTGGCCCAAACCTTATCACACACAGGGCCCTTCGTACTTTGTTTTGGATAGTTCTGTTCCCTGAACATTCCAAGCAGTTTCTCATCATCTGGCCATTGTCCCAAATGTTCTTCAAAACAAGATACCATCCAAGTCCAGTCATCTGTGAGACCCTTCTCATTTGGCATAGTCTGTCTTCTGGGCTCTTTTCTCTGCAAAGCATTTCAGGAAATAGCATGATCAAGCATCTGCAATTCCTCACCTTGTGATTCACCTATTTATTCAAATACTACTTCATGAGTGTCCCCTGGGTGCCGGGAACTGTTCTGGGCACATAGGAGACATCACAAAAAGACATGATCTCTGCCTTCCTGGAGAAAACATTCTAAACAGAGGAGAGACCCAAGAAAAGGAGCTTATTTTTTAAGTTTGTAAATGTTTATTTACTATCTTATGTGTGTGTGGGAGTTTGCCTACATATATGTCTGTGTACCACATGTGTACTTCATGCTTATGAAGACCAGAAGAGGGTATTGGATCCCCTAGAACAGGAGTGGCAGACTGTTGTTAATCACAATACATATTCTGGGAATCAAACTCGAGTCCTAAGGAAGAGCGGCCAATAATTTTAACTGTTCCTATCATGCAGGCTTTTAAAAGTGCAATTTGCTTCTCTTGCAATATCTGGATTTTCTATCCTTCAAACAGCCATTAATTCACATTGGTTTGTGATATGTAGTTACTTTGCTTGTGGCCCTGGCCTTCTGTAGGGGCTGAGATCCTTGAGAACCACAGTGCCAGGAATCTACTCAAGAAATGTTTGTGGTCAGATGTAGTGGAGCACAAGTATAGTTCCTGCCTCTGGAAGGATGTAGCAAAAGGACCACAGTTCCAAGCCATCTTGGGGCTTGGACACATAGAAAGCAGTCCCCTGGGGTGGGTGACCCAGTACTAGCCTAGCATTCATGAGGCCCTGAGCTTGAATCCTGGCACTGAAAGTAAATGGACAACTGAATACATATACGTGTGTGTGTGTGTGTGTGTGTGTGTGTGTGTGTGTGTGTGTGTATGAATGAATGAGTGAATGTATGTGACTGAATAAATAAGTCAATAGGAAGTTTGACTGTGAGTGAGTGAAGGAATAGACAAGTAAAAAATAAGTAAGTGAGCAAACAGGAGAATGAGGAGGAAATGGAGTTAGTTGAAGAGTTAATACCAGATTGAATAGAGGAGGGAAGGGTGTAGTTTTCTATATTCAAATATTGTGTGGCCCAGGCACAGAATTTCTAGAAACTAAGAAAAAAAGCTCTCATTAGTTCTCACACCACAGAACAAAGGAAAGGTTGCTGGAGCCATCAGATTCATGGACTCTGCCACATTTTTTCCTCACGTGACTGTGGACTCTGGCCCTGTTTTCAGGGAACGGTGTTTCCAGAGGACTCATTTTGCTGACTCAGCCCATACAGTTCAGGACACACTGCTTTGCTCCCATAGCACCTTCTGTTTCTTTTGCAAACATCAGTAGTACTGAGAATAAGTGGTACTCTTCCCCCCATAAAATTATTTTTTCATATCTGGTCTTCCCATAGCCCATTCTTTGTTAATGTGTCCTGAAATTAGCTAATCCCACTACTCACTCCCCTTTAATTATTTGCCAAAGCTTTCCAAGTCCTTTTTTACCAAGTGAATCTCAACTCAAAGTTTAGTTTTATTTGTTATTTAAACTATTGAGGAAATGGTTTTATGTTCTACAACATGAAGAGCCTCTTTCAAGCAATCTGATCGGGAGTGCCATTGAATTGTGAACTCTACTCTAGCCTTTTCACAATGTAATCTACTACAGGACTCTTTTTTCCTCAAAGAACTTGCTTCATCTGTCTGCTCTTTACACATACTCAGCCTCTGTAAAGATGCTTCTGGCTTTTCAGTGAGATTATTCCTGAATGCTTTGGTGCCCATCAGCAGAGTCAGGAAAGTGAGAGGAACGCTGCACGAGGCCAAGAGAGGAAGGAACATTTGTGTGTATTTATGGATATTCAAAATGCATTTGGATATGTTTACGTTTGCACTACTTCATGGATGAGCCTAGGGCTAGCTGTTGGGTTTTCGTGCTAGTTGACCTTCTCTGTTAGTTTTGATAGTTGCTGCTACTCGTGTGCTATGTCTGATTTTGCCACTGAAGACACAGTTGCTTAGGGATGAAATAATATATTTCTGAATAGCCTTATGAGCCAACTGTGTTCAGTTTACAAAACAGATCCTCTTTGCCATGCTTAGGGGGACTGAATGTGGCCCCCAATCCCGCTTCGACTCTCAAACATGCAGGCATGTGTCATTGATCTACAGCCTGGCAGAGGAGATATCTAGAGTCAAGGCTGTGACTCCACTAGATTCTCTCCAGCATCAACTGAGCTTTCAAGACTGAGTGGTGAAAAACACTCCTCTAACTACTTTATTTGTGCCTTTTATCAAACCAGAAGCATCTCTCAGCTTCCAAGCTGGAAAGCTTGGCACTATTTCTCAGGATCCAACTTCCTCCCTCTTACGCTGACTCATAGCAAATGCCATAATTCCATCCTTCTCTTCTAAATATCTTTTGGATGCATCTTTTAATTTCTGTTTGTACTGTAACCTTCTTGCTCCAGGTCCCTGGGATAGCAGCCTTGGAAGACTAGATTAACCTCCACATTGTTCTCCAGGCTCCACACTAAGATGTGATTCTCCTCAGATTTATCATCCTAAAGCAAGCCTTCATACTCTTTTTGTCTCAGACATGCCAGGGTACCTGTTAGCTCATTGGGTAAAGTCCAAGTCTTTCCAATTGATTGTCAAGACCCTTGCTAATCTGGCTATTTCTAACTTTTAGCCCTTTAATCCCTGTTGAGAAGTCTGTTGTCAAAGCTCTTCAGTGACATTTGCCTGCTATAATTTTAGCATTAGGAAAAAAAATAGAGTACTGGAATAGAAGAGTGAGCTTACAGACAAACTCGTGGATAAATAAGCTGTGATTGATGACAGAGGAACACTGCACATGAGTGGAGAATGGATTATCCTCTCAATCAGTTGTGCAAGGATCACTTGAATATCTTTAAGGATTAGAAAAATAAAATATGACTTAGATGGTAACAGTAAAACTGTAAGGCTTCTAGAAGATCATATAGACGAATGGCTTTCTGACCTAAGGGCACAAGGAAAAGATAGGCCAGCTTGACTATATTATAATAATGAAGCTCTATTTGTTCAAAAGGTAGTGCAGATTGAAAAAGCAAGCCACAGACCAGAAAAGGGTATTTGTAGCACCCAACAGTGGTATAGTTGGACAGCTCAATAAAAAAAAAACCTGCAAAAGTCTGAGTGGATACATATTAAGCCAGGAAATGCAAATGATTAATAACTGTGTGAAACAGTGCTAGATTCCCTACTAACTAGAAAAATTAAAATGAAATGTACAGTGATGGCTACTACTCACCAGAATGGCCTAAATTAACTAGAGTGATGTCAGCAAGTGCTGGTGAGGATAAAGAGCTCCTGGAAGTCTCCAATACTGCTTCATGGTAGGAGTGTACAATGGCAATTGGGAAACATTTGTATATCTAGTAGAGCTGAAGACAGTCATGTCAATAACCTAGCATTTCATTTCCCTGTACATTAGTGAAATGAGTACACATGTGTATCAGGAGAAATTTATACACAGAACCCAAACTCTGGAGACACCTAATTGTACACTGTGAATGGTGAACAAGTAATCAGGTGATATATTCCTATGGACTGTAAATGAATCTTGCTGAAGTCATTTCTACAAAACAGTGTTTGTTCCTCTTAGTTTCTCTCTTAACTCTGTTATCACACAAATAACTGAGACTCTTTTTATTTTTGTTTAATAATAAGCTTCACAGCGGAAGAACTGAGCAGTTATTATTCTATTCTTAACTCTCTAAGCTAATTTAGTTCTCTCCCAGCATACATCCCAGAGATACATGCACTTTGTAGCTTTCCTCAGTTCTAGCTCCTTCCTAATGTCTCGTGGACTTCTGCCTGTGGCTGAATCCTCTACTTCTTCTAACTCCCCATCTTCTACCAGGCAGCAAGTCTAGCCCTATTTTCTCCACTGCTCAGCAATTGGCTGTAAACTACTCTATTGGCATAAAAGGGGGCAATTGGAGAGCAGAGTTTATGCATCATTGAGACAGGAGATTCTTAGAACAAAGCTTGCAACCAGATATGGGGGATACAGAAATCAGAATTTGAATTACACAATAACCATGTGCCTATAGGATCTTTAAATCACAATGTGAAGTAAGAGATGTCAGATAAAGCATATATGATGCTGGCGAGGGTGCCAACAACGGTATCTCAGTACTTGAGATGCCAGCCTGGGCTACATATCCTACTTCAAGAAATAGTACCAACAACAAAAAAATGAAAAATGAAAAAAGAGTAAGGGCTGTCTCTGACTCTGTTGCCTGTTTTTGATCCCTTTTCTGTAGCCAGACTGCCTTGTCAGGCCTCAGTGGGAGAGGATGCACTTAGTCCTGCTAGGACTTGAGGTGCCAGGGTGAGTTGGTACCCCTTGGGGTCCTGCCCTTCTCTGAGAAGAAGCAGATGGGAGATGGAGGGGGTGTGAGGGTGGGACTGGGAGGAGGGGAGGGAGGGCCTGGGATCAGGCTTAAAGTGATTAAATAAATAAATAATTAATTAAGTTTTAAAAACTTGGAAAATGCACATGTCACTGAAGTATACATGGGGGATCCAAATATGGTTCATGGACTGCACTAATGAAAATTTTCTAGATTTTAATGATATGATTGTTATGGAAAACATTACTTTTGGGGCAGCTAAATTAAAAATAGATGAGTTCTCTCTGTATTATTTTTACAGTTTCCTATGAAATCTATAATTATTTCAAAATTAAAGCTTCAAAAATGTAAGTTAAGAAAGACTATAGATCTTTAGCAGCACACCTAAAAGATATGTACGGTTTCATTCCATTTCTAGTAACTTCCAAATGTCAAATGAAATATTTGGTGTTCTAAGATATTCTGTCAGGTTGGAAAAGATAGCAAAGAAGTGATTCTCAGAGAAATAGGGGATGAAGGAAAGGTGGTATGTGTGGACGGAAGGGTACATGCCTGCTCTCTGGATCTAGTGATGAATGTTCACAACAACTGCTTAAGGTGTACATTCATTCTTTAAGCCTTTTTATATATAGTGTATTTCACAATGGTAAGGCCACCTAAAGTCATTTATTTATGTGATCACTCCTTAGGAACCAATATATACACATATATCCATATACATACACACACACACACACACACACACACACACACACACACACACACACACACAAAGCCTATTGGACTTTGAGCTCTGTGGGGTGTGAGTCCAAGTGGAGCTCCAGGAAAGGAAAACTGCTTTTAAGCAATGGCCGCGACCTAACCTGGCTCCTTCTGTGGACTACACACTTGGCTCCTAGGATTAACAACTGCTTGAAGACATTGGCTTATTGAGACAGAAGGGCTGCAGGAGAGCATCTGCTGAGGAGGAAACTTCTAGTGAGGACTTAGAAGGGAGTAGCTTAAGGGTTGCGCTGCCACAGTGAGAGAAGAGGCCAGCTTAAGGCTTTACAAACACTGTTGTGTCAATCCTGAGTGAGCTGCCAGGGTCCCATGTCTCTGTTCTGAATTGTGTCACCCCAAAACCTTCATAAATACCCTGAGGACTCTGAAGAAATTCTCGATTGACAGTTGGCCACAGGACAACAGGATAATTATTGCCCACAGCTTTAGTCAGTCACTGCCTGGGGGCTAGTAAAGTCAGAAGCCAACACACTGCCACCTCCATGTTGGTTGCTGACTTTATGATTGGCACACTTTGCTTTCTTGCCAATCGTCTACTTTCCTTTTAGAATGCTGTCTTCCAGCTGATTTTACTATTTAAAATTATTTTCTGCTTTTTGATATGTTCTTTGTTTTGACAAGGAGCAGGTAATGTCAGCTTGAGGAAAGTAACTGAGTAGTTTCTAGATTCATTCAGAGAAACAGGACACCATGTAAGAACCCCCACTGTGGCCCAGGTAGACCCTTTGGCTGCAAGTTATTCTAAGGGGCTACACTGTGATCTCCTAGCCTGAGTCAATTTTCTGGAGTCCCAAGAAAATTATTAGAGGGGCCTGACCTCCTAGTGATTGGAGCTGTTGAAAGGCTTCACAGGAGAACACATTAATAACAATGGAGCAGAGAATGTCAGTGTTAGGCAAGCCTCAAAGGCACTTCTTTAACCCCAGAAAGCACTTCTTTTCACTTATTAACCTGGGAAATCTTAGAAGATGACCTTTACCTGGTTATAGGAATCTCCTTAACAACAACCCTTCCCTCAGAAGAAACATGTTACTGATACCTGACCCTAAAACCTCATTCTGTATGAGTTACCTGGGCTAATGTTCTTGCCAGAAAAGCAGCCATCATCCACCATGGATTCCACTATAAGTTCAGATATCTGAGCTCTTTCTTTGTTGAACATTAAGATTCTATTTAGCAACAGCCATAGGAGAATAGGAAAAGCTACAAAGGGGGAAAGCATCTTGAACCCCATGGGGCCTTTCTGGCAACTACCTTTTCAGCAGCCAAGTTCCTCATCCCACTGATCTACCCAATTAGAACTGAGAGGCTGAACCTCCTTGCCAAGATCCCACATGAAGACTTACCATCACCAACAACAGAATGGGGAACTGACTTCTGCTCCCTGCCTTTTTGCTAGAGAGATGGCCTGCATAGCAACTGATGTTCTGTGTAGGATAGATTATTCTGTGTCAGAATTGGGGTCAAGTTCTGATCAGCAAGACAGTCAAAGGCCATGCAGAATGGGCTACAGAAGACACAGGTGACAGGCTGCACTAATTAGTATTTGAGTCGATAACATTTGTTTGTTGTGGAAAGTAAGGCAGAATAATCACTCCCCAAACCACCTGCCGTCTGTTGGTGATCTCTTGTGAGGTCCTGGTAGCAGGGCCCCACACCAAGCTGTGAGACACTCATCTTGCCATGATGACTCTTATCTTTTCTATCAGAATATATGGAATGTTCAATTGGGCCAAATTATTAATAGCACTCAGCATAGTTTGCATTATTTTAGCAGATTTTTATCTTCCTAAATGGAAGTTTTGAGAAGGTTACAAGAACAGTCAGCCCCATGGTTGGGACATGAAGACCTGGCTGGACCTCCTATACTCTCTTATCTGGTACTGCATGAACAGAGCTCAGAGCAGTTGACCTCCCTGAGAGCTTGGGCTGAATTTGGAGCCCAACAGAAAGAAGAAAGCCGGGACAAAGAGTCCAGTCACCTGATTAAAGCAGAGGTAAAAAGAAGAGAGAAATGCAACAGTTTGCTCTTCACCACCAAGTCAGGTGCTTAGGGCTCAGTTTAGAGACTTGCAAATAATCCAGAGTTCTGGCAGACATGCAGGGACAGAGCATGGAGACATTCCATGTGCCTGAGTTCAGGTGGTGCTGCCAAGTGGTGGGAGGAAGAGCTGAGGCGTTAGATAGCTAAGGCTGTGAATCCTGGGAAGCAGTCACTGTCTCTAAAGTAGTGAGAGGTATAGCTCTGTTGAGAGCCTCATGGCTGCTGGGCTTAATACTTCTTGCTTCAGAGAGCCCAGAGAACAAAATGTACCCAAGAGATACAGGCAAAACTGCTCTCCGCTACCATCCTCCCAAAACCTTATTCTGCTGTGTCACGAGGAAGCTTGCACAGTCTGGACAGTACAAGGGCCAGACAATTGGAACATTCTTTGGCCAGCCCACCAACAAAGTAATGCCATGAGTTTCTTGTGAGAAAGGAAATGGATCATGGGCATAAAGAATACGATAGGCCCATGATAGTAAGGAACCAACAGAAACTTGCGAACACATTTACGAGTGCCTTTGGAGGCTCCATAAATGCCGGAGGGACAAGGTAGGCTGAAAAGTAGAGACACACAAACTGAGCCTCTGTCTAATGTCATTGAATCCTATGGATTACAGGTAATTTAAAATCTATGAGGAGGCAGTGTTATAGTACTGGGACACAAATGCCTCATCAGGCAAGCCACATGACCGCTTCAGATATATTCAACTTACTGTACTGAGTTTTGGAAGAATAAATCATTGGTCATCAGTTGTGGCTTGAACAATTCCAGATCCTATAACATTAGGGGATTGAGATGGCTAAAGAAGCCAGTGAGGGCATGACATCGGCCAAAGGGTATGGGCAATAGAACCGAGACTAGACCCCAGTGAACCTGTCTAGGTATTCTTCTGAAGATATTTGCTGTAGCACCTACAGTTAGTTAATTTTAAGAAAAGGAGATTAGGGGCTGGAGAGATGGATCAGTGGTTAAGAGTACGTGCTGCTCTTGCATAGAACGAAGGTTCAGTTTTAAGTACACACAAGGGGCTGGAGGCTCCCACAGCCATCTGTAACTCCAGTTAAAGGGGATCTGATGCCCTTTTCTGGCCTCTGGGGACACTGTTCAAACATAGTGTGCATACAATAAGCAGGCAGACACAAAAATACACTTGAATAAAAATAAATAAAACAAATGATTACAGGAGATAATGCTCAGGAATGTGTGTTCTTGCCTATAGCTCCTGAGACCCATGCCAGCCCCTGAGAGGAGCATGACGGGTATCTGGACTAGGGAGGGGCTGATTTTGACTATGAGTAGCTGAAGCAGCATAAAGAATAGTATGGAGTTGCTCCATTTTGCCGTTAATATTAAAAATGTATCCATTGAATGGCATGGACAGAACCTACAGTCTGTTATCATTTAGATGAATGCTTGTATGGGGAAAAAAAACCAATGTGCTGCCTTTTGCAGTTAGCATTAACCTTTAATGAGCACTACCTATAAGCCACATGTTAGCTTTACGCCTAACCTGTGTACATGCAAGTCATCTTAGATAGCAAGGGTTTGAGCTGACATCTTTGAGGGAATCCAAGTAACAAGAAGCATGAGAGAAAAGGCAGTGAGTCAACAGGAAGAGGAAGGGAGGAAGGGCCGAGGAAGAGACCCTCAGGGAGTCCCTCAGTTCTCGTGCTTCACAACTCTGGAAGCATATTCTAGTAGGCTAAGAACATCACCAAAGGACGCCATGCAAAAGCTAGCAACAATTTTTGTTATCACTTAGCAGGAAATGGGACTAAACTTGCCTTTGATTTTTCTTTCCTGGTCTCCCAGCCCAGGCCAGGGTACAGAAGAGCATGTGTTATAGTTGCTGTTATATCACTGAACAAGGTGAACAAGGAAGTGGTGGGCCTGAGGATGAAGGGTCCTGTTTATGGCTGCAGAAGAAGAAATGTAGTAGGTCAGGTCATGAGTCTGTAAAGAGCACTGCAGCACTCTGCCCACACCAGAAACAGGATGACACTGATTGCACCTATGTGCTGGGGATTCCCACATTCTCTGCCATGTAACTAAAGTCAAAGAGCAGGCAGGGATGGAGCCATGCTTTGGCATGCTGCATAGCCAAGAAAGCAGGCTGTCAGAGTGTGAGGATGTGGAGAGAAGCACAGAATGGGCAAAAATATGTATTACTCGATTCAGCCTCTGCCTCCCGCTTCAGACCCTCATGTGCCCTTCCTCCTTTATATCTACGATAGGAAAATGCAATTTCACATGCATTTTCTTTTCTTCCTTCCTTTCTCCTTCTCTCACCCCTTCCATCTTTCTTTCTTTGCTGTGGATTGTGCTCAGGGCCTTGCAGATTCTAGGCAAGTGCTTTACCGCTGAGGTACATACCCAGCCAAACACTTCACATTTGTAAGTGTATGACTCTGTGGCATCAATTATGTTAGCAGTGATAGGAAATAATCACAATTAGCACACTTGTGAATGTCGTCTCATTTCAGAAAGGACTTCCCCACTAAGCAGCCACTTTTCTCTGCCCCCTCCTCCAGCTCCAGCACTAATCTACTACTGTCTGTCTCTATGGATTTGTCTCTTGTGGACCTTTCATAGAAATGGAATCAGACAGTACGTGACCTGTTGTGTCTGGCTTCCTTTACTTAGCATATGCTTCTAAGATGCATCCATGGATCAGTACTTCATTCTTTGTTGTAGGAGGATAATGTTCCACTACACAGATATAGTACATTTTGTTATTCATTCATCAGTAAATGGACATTTTTATTTCTACCTATTAGCCATTATGGATAATGTTGCTATGGCGATTTTTCATGAGGTCACCTGTTGTCATTTCATTTGGATATGTACCCAGGAGTGGAATTGCTGGGTCATATGATAATTCTATGTTTTACTTTTTGAGGAACTACCAAACTGTTTTCAACAGTGACTACCTTGTACAAAGAGCTGAGTTATCTTCACTCTTGCTATTATTTATTATTTTCTGGAAGTTGTTTTGTTTGTTTTGATTCTAGTGGCTGTGAAGTGATGTCTCACTGAGATTTTAATTTTTATTTCCCTACTGACTAGTGGTATTTACAATAATTCATGTTTCTTGGCCCTTCCCATAGTTCTAAAGCAAAAATAAAGCATTATTGCTGGGCCACCAAGGTCCTTTCCTGTCCTGTTCCTTTGTGTGTCCATGTACCCTCTACTTTTGACCCTGGACATATGTCCCTCAGCCCTTTCCCTTTGCCTTTTCCCTATCCCCAAACCTTGGAGTTTCTGCGCATGTATCTTCCTGATGTGACAACTCCTCTTCCCTGATTGTTCCCCTCAGTATGTTACCATGCATACAACATCCCCATACCTAAGTGATGTGTTTCTGGCATCTCATCTTGCAGTTTCCACATAGCAAGAGCTTGTTTGGTATATTCTTCTCATGGCTCCAGCTCTCAGCTAAATGTTGGACAAACAGAATGCCGGAGTCTACAGCAACAGATCAAAGGATGAACCTCAGATGCACAGATTTCCTACTCAGATAATGGATACTTTGTTGCCTCAGGAGCACAGGCCACTCCCAACTGGGTCTATTCCTGCTACAATCACCCACTCCTATGGTAGAGGATAGCAGAGGCATTCCCAGTGTCTCCTGTTGGTATCTTTAGAGCTAACCACTCCCCAACTGTGGTCTGATACGACTCATGCCTTTGAGGGAGGGTGTCAGAAAGTGATTCATGGATATAGTTCCTTACCCTTCGCAACTTTGGCACAGGCTGGCCTGATGACACAAGGGAGTGAACCCCAGAGTGGGAGTTGAGAGCCAGACTTCCGGTCCTAGTCTGTGGTGATTCAGTGTATGATTGGGAGCTCTAGATCCTCATCCTGTGGAGTCAAGCACTTGTAGAAACAATTTAAAGATGAGGTGGCTATCCTGTGTTCTCATCCCAAGGTTGTCATCTGGTGTCTCTGGCACAGAGCTTGGAAAAGCTACATTTGATGATCAACCTAGCATGAGGAGTTTACACAAGCTTCTTTAAGGGCATTGTTTGTTATATGTGTGAACCAGAGTCTGGAGGGCACCCACCTAGATATCCAGGTTCTTGAATTTTAAAGTAAAGAAGTAGAGCAGGGACACATAGTGTCCTTCACATAGTGAAGGAACTAGAGACAGATTATAAAGAGAGAGGAAGGAATTTGTTCTCCTGTGAATGGGAGTGATTCAGAGAACTGGGAAAGGTTCAAGGCTTAAATGCCCTAGGCCTAGAATATTAACACCTTATATGAGTTGTTTACTTGACACCCACCTTTCCCTGCAATTTGAGATTGTGAGTTTTTCTTCTGTATGCTGAGTCCCTTGTGTATAATACTGGTGGGATGGGCTTTGTTGTCTTTCTGCCAATTGGCTTCTTTCATATGTTAACCTTGATGCACTTCTCTATACCCTACTCTCCTGCCACATGTTCGTTCCCTCAGGCTGTGTTTCTGGCATTCTAGACAGTTCTTCCATCATGGTTTTGTAGGACACTTGGTTGGTCCCAAGCAAGGAGTAAGCATGCTGACTCAGGTATATTTGCCTACTGTCCTAGAACAGATTCCAGTCTTTAAGGTAGAGATATTCATAATTCTTACCCACAATTACCCTGTGGCAATATAAAGGAATAAAGATAATATAAAGGTACAGATTGAAGGGGTTGGCCAGGTGTGCTGGGGAATGTGGCATTCCCCCACAGGGGCACTGATAAAATCCAGCAGCATCAGAGGTACTGCTATGATTGAAGCAGCACACTAGTAAAGGTTTTGAGGACAGTGAAAATATGGTCTTGGCATGAATGAGAGGTACAGGAAGGAACCTTGTCAGAAATGAAATTGTGGAATTATAAGAAAGGCACAAGAATATAAGGAGGAAAGCAGTCTTGGTCCTGTACAGAGCACATGAGGTATTGAGAAGAGAGAGTATTGAGGTGGGCACGAGAGATGGGTGTGTAGATATCTAAGAAATCTGTCTGGATCTTGTCAGCCTTACAGAGCAAACACTGTACCACCTAACAAAAGCCAAGCATCCTTTTAAAGGCTCAGTCTGCTCTTTTATGATGTGAGGACCCCATTAACACCTGATTATAATTTGTAAAGTTATGCAAGCAAATGACTGTACGGATAAAAGCCCTTCCCAACTTCGCGACTTCCTTCTCATTTTTTATGGCAGAAGCAAAACCCTACTAGTTTATCTGACTTTATAACAGAGATTGGCTGCCAATTCCCAACCACATATTTTAGATCACAAAAGTCCGTGTGGATGAGCCAGCCTTAGGACAAAGGCTTTGAGGAAGGGATGGTAGGAATGTGCACTCTCAGGGGCAGGTGCGAGGGGGATAAGTAGCTTCTATAGAAGCCACTTAGAGCCACTGCCAAGAAACAAACAGAAGACTATGTCTTTTCCAAGGAATTGCCTTGGCTTGGACCAGATGTTGGGGAGAGCCTGAAGAAGGGGATTAATTTGTGACTGACAAGGCTGAGAGCTAATGGGAGCATTTGCTGAAGCCCAGATCCCTTGGTTTGGGAGACTGAGCCAGCATGTCCTTGATATGTTCTCATGAGCCATGAAGCTGCCAGACACTGCCCCCTGCTCAGGACCCAAGGTCTGCTATGGGCTGGAATCCAAGGATGTGGCCTTTAGGAACTGACTAGAGAAGAAGGAAGTAGAAAAGGAGAATGTCTACAGAGGAGAAAACACATTTGGGTGAAACTCTAGGCACCGAAACCCAGACTCAATGTAGAGATCATTCCCATATAACTCAATGTCTAGGCAGCCAAGCCTCATCTTTCCAGGCTCACTAAACGGTTTCCCACAAATCCTTAAAGCTAAGTATAAGCCTACCACCTCCTATCAGTGCACTCTGTGGGCATAGCTGGCTTCTGGAAGGAGGCTTGATTCCTTGGCTGCCTGTTAATAGGCTCTTCACTGGGAAACTTTTGTTTTTGAGACAGGGCTCCCAGTGAAGAGCCTAAATTCTACATGTAGCTCAGGGTAGCCTCCTACTCACTCTGTAGCTGATGGTGATCTTAAACTCCTTGTGGTCCTACTTCTACCTCCTAAACATTGTGATTGTAAGCATACCTGGTTATCTGGGTAACACTGAGAACTTTCGAAGGGCCAACTTTCTAGGTATAAACACCCATGTCTTCTTTCTTCTTTTACACCGTCAAGCTTCATGAGCTATGAAGTCACGCCTCCATTATATAACTTGATGCTCCTCAGTCCACCCTGCATAGCAGATAATTCCTCCGTTTCTTACCCAAAGCCAACAGCTATCTCCTTGATTAGAATCATTAATGTTCTTTAAGGTATGGGGTCAAGTTGTATGGATAAATTCTACTCTATATGTCATGGTTTGATTAATATTGTCATTGTGTGATTAATATTTGACTCAATTGAGTTTGAGTTTGTAAATTACTCAGATCAGACGCCTACCATGTGTGTGTGTGTGTGTGTGTGTGTGTGTGTGTGTGTGTGTGAGAGAGAGAGAGAGAGAGAGAGAGAGAGAGAGAGAGAGAGAGAGAGAGAGAGGGAGTTGAAGGCTTTAGGAGGCAAGACTCTGGATCTCCAAATAAGGAACAATTCTGCCCATGGAAGGTAACAGAAAACTCTGTTGAACTTTCCAGCCTCTAGATAAAAAACTGCAGTGTCAACTCTTACCTCAGTTTCCAGCTTGCCCTATGTCTTTCAGACTCCCTAACCTGGGTTATATAATTCTTTAAAACCAACCTTTCTCTCGATATTTCTTGCCTTTCTGTTAGTTCTGATTCTTTGGAGATCTTTGGCTACCACAGTGGACAGGCAAGTTGAGTGAGTGTGGCGGCAACCATCACACACAGGAAATATGAACCTTTTTGGGGAACTATATGTGTGCCAGATCTATGGTCAGCCTCCAGCTCTTCACCACCACATGTGCACCCAAAATATATTTTCTGCACAGCTGCTACTCATATGCCATTTATAGGGGGCACCAGCCAATAGTGAAGAAAGGCTAGCTTCCAAATCCAGCTCTAATATGAGCTGGCATAATGTCCCTTGCCTCTTTGTGTCCCATGTCTCAGTTAGAAACTGTGCTGCTTCACAAATGCTTTGTGCCACAGGGAATCTTGTCCTATAGATTGATATGGAAAGCTGTACATTTGGGCCCCTTTGCTTCCTTATGGTGTAGGGAATGGTGTAGATCTTCCCTGAACCTGTTCTTCACGCCTGCCTTCTTCCTGAGTCTTGACGTGCCTGTCTGCCATGGCATCTGCATATTGTACTCTTCTGCCCACTCCCTGATACCCTAACCATTTCCTGGGGCCTCTTCTTCCTGACTTAATTTGATAATAGTGGAAGGATTCAAGTTCACTACTGCCATTAACAAAAGTCTCAATCCAACATACCAAGGCTCCTTTAGGAGCTCATTTTGAACACCAGGGTCTTAGTATGTGACAAGGATATGTAGAGGATCCAGAAAAGAGTAATCATATACAAGACATAAAGCTATGCATTTATGAGGCATCCTGTTCATCAGGCTTCCTGGGAACTAGCACACAGAGGGCCTGAATCACCCAAGAAGCCCAAGCAGCTGATCTGCAAGTTGAGAAAGATGGCTTTGGCTTCTTTTCCCTTCTGTCTTTGGGTTAATGAAGACTCTTCCAGGAGCATGTTTAGATGATGCCAAAGGAACTGGTGAACTGAGTGAACACATGACCTTTATTTTGGTGTGCTGGATAGATTTATGACAATTCAACTCAGTTAGAGTCATTTGGGAAGAGAGAAGCTCAAATGAGAAATACTAGAATGGAGAACTTCCGGATAATGATTTATGGTTGATGTGGGTGGGCACACCCCCACAGAGACTAGTGCCACTACTAGGAAAATGATCCTGGATGATATAAAAAGAAGCAGACTGAGCAAGCTATGAGGAAGAAGCTAGTAAGTACTGCCCTTCCTGCTTCAGTTCCTGCCTCCGAGTTCCTACTGTGCCTGACTCCTTGAACTTCTCAGAATGGTGAACTGTAATCTGAAATGAAGAACCTTTTCTCAGCAATGTGGTTGTTTTTTCATAGTTTTTTAGCTCAGGAATAAATCTCTAAGACTCTGAGCTTCACTCTAGATGAAACTGGAGATGGAAACACAGGACCGCTGACATAGTGGCCTCAGTGCATATACTATTCTGCTATTCTGCCTCTGCCCCACCAGCCCAGACTTAGCAGAGGATTTGAAGCCAAGCATACCCACATATTCCAGGGCCATTTACAACCCTGGTCACTTTCCACTTCTGGGGACTTGGAATGGCTATACAATGATAGCAGTTCTTCCAAAGGCTTTGGAGCATAGCTGCTTCTGAGTCTCAAAGCCTTAACAAGTCTCTGAGAAGATGTAGTGTATAGTATCTATAAAGACCAGAGTCTCTGCTTTAGCTTGTTCTCTGTCTGCCTGGGCTATACCTTGCTGAGGGAGAGAGGTTAGCTCTCAGTCACCAGAGTGATAGCGGTCAGAGGCATTCTTTGCAGAACTAAGCTGGTCCAAAGGCAGCTATGGATTTCTCTCTTTGTCATGCACTGCTTATGGGATGCTCCCTAGTCTATCATCCTCCATTAAGGGGACACTTAGAACATAAGTGGCATATAGAGGACACAATGTCATGACCTGATTTACTATGTGGGGGTGAACAGCCTCGTACTACAGAGTCTCAGATGATTACAGGCAAGGGAGACAACAGTGGGACCAAGTCAGGTCCTTAATGACAACACTCTGCTCCCACTATGAATTGGACAGGGAGTGTGGTACAAAAAGGTATGAGTTGGGAAGCAAAGGTGCAAAGTGAGATGTGTGATCTTAAGCCACTACCATCTATCATCAAGGAGCTATTATCATGGCATCTCTGCCTCATTGGTCTCATCATTGTCACCAGTAGCTTTCTTGGAAGTGGCCTGTGATTAGAACTTCTGCACATAGACCACCCACCCCCTAGCATTGTCCACCCTCAAGAGAGAGAGTCACATTGTTCCAAATGATGGCCTAAGGAGGCAGTTATGTTTCTGGTACCCCTGCTTCCACAGCCATCTGACCGCTATCCTGTGTAAAGCATTCTGGCTCACAGTCTCACCATAGGCAAACGTGGTCCAACTCTGATCTTTATACCTAACAGAAGGCTTGGTATCCTCTCTGAAGAATGGTGGAAGGGGCAGATTATAGAGACAGAGGGAATTCCAAGAGGCCAAAGTCAGACACTTTTATATGTCTACATATGGGCTGTCTATAGACCCCAGTTCTCAGCCCAACCTGACCAAGGATTCCAGGGAAAGTATTACAGGTGTGGTGATCGGCTGTTTCCTGGCTGAGCTGAATTCTGCTCCTGGAGACTGGAAATGGCTATGTAATGACTGTAATGCTTCCTTCCTTGACATGTTTAGCTATTTCCCAGCAAACACTGGGCTATCCTTGTTGGAGATGACAGAAAGTTCCTGGTCCAAACACTGATGAATTACCATTCTTTAATCACCAAATACCTCCGAATCTGATTTGAATCAGCCAGAAAGGATCGAGCAATTTAGGCAGGTGAATTCCATCACTTTCTATCTGCAGTAGGCTTTGCTGGCAGCTCTGTCGCCAGGCAGGCTTGTTTTGTTTAATCTAATTACTGTTGATCCACAGACTTCACATTGTGGTTTCACCTTCCGATGTGGCTGCACATAAAGCCTGTTTCTCACTTAGTGGAGCTGACTGGGATAGACCAGTTTTGCTATCTCAGCCACAGCATCAAATTAAAGGCAAAAGGACTCCACAAAGCAAGGTTCTGGCTGCTCATCAGAGACCCTTGTGGTCCTAGAAATCAGATGGTTCCTAGGGTCAGCATCTTGGGCCTATCATGGCTTACTGTATGAGTGTCCTGTGGGAGATGCAACAAGTTACCACAAAATACATGGCTTCAATCAACAGAAATGCATTGCCACAATGGTGGTGGCCAGAAGACTGAACTCAGTGGTTGGCCAGGTCACATGATCTCTCTCAATATGTGTCAAAGCAAAAAAAAAAAAAAAGTGTCTCTTCCTTCAAAGGGAACCAGAATTCATTCTGAAGCCAAATAGGTGTGACCATGACCCAGGAACACAGATTTAGCTTGTTCCAAAGACCATGTTCGGATGTGGTGATAATTTCATGAAGTTTTTACAGTAACAGATCAAATGAAGTCATAAATGAAGATAGTTTTCAAATACGTTTTTGATCAGGTCTGAGGGTATGCATATATCAGGTATTACAACAGAATAGAGAAAAAGCTCTATCCTAAGCCTTAGGTGATACCTGATGACATTCTTAGCGTTTATGTTGGTGGAAGTTAAGGGTCTGTTTATAAATTCCAAAAGATTAACTTAATAGCTACAAGGATGTTAGGTCATACACCAAGGTAGGTGACAAATGGCTATTAAAGAGACTAAAGAAATCCCAAGCTAATTTGGCACCCAATTTATCACATGATGTCAGCATTCCATGATTGTTCAGCTACATGCCTATGGCTATTTTTCTAGAAACTGAAAAGAGCCCTAATTTGAATTCTGTCCCTCCTCACGCAACAGATGTTTCATGTCAAATCTTGATTCCTCAGCTGCATCAGCCCCAGTATCCTAGTCACTTCCATATCCCTGTTCTAGCCCTATGTATAAGCTTCTCTAGGAAACCTGGCAACTGGATCAAGAGTATCCACTTCTCTCACTGTGCAAGTGGTGGTAGGACTCTCTGCAGGCCTGCCCTAGACTTCCCACCTCTAGTCTACCAGGGCCTTTCAGGAAATTGGACTCCAACTTAACCAGAGAGTCTGATCAGAGCAGAATCAAATTGTATACTTCAAATATTTGATACCTGTGCCAAACACCTGACACTTGCAATCTCATCGAATCTCCACACTTCTTTCACTTAGTTTCCAACATTTCTACACTCATTGAAAAAACTAAAAAAGACCACGGAATCTCAGAAAGGTTACTTTGCTCCAAGCCACACAGATAGTATGTGGTAAAGTCAAAAGTCTGCCACAGACAACGTTGCCCCAGAGGCATGCATTACACATTAAGATGCTACAGAAGGGGGCAGTGTACACACCTCCCTTGTCCTAAATGGCTCTGTCTATATCCCAACGTATTGTCTGCTTATCTGGCTGCCTATCCTGACACTCACACAGAAAGGTCAAGTATCCTTACCTACCTCCTATATGTATCTAGCCATATAGATTCTTTAGTCTTTTGTTTGGTCCTTTTGTCTGCATTACCCAAGATCTCTTGCAACTCTGTCATGCTCCAGCCTGTTAGTTCCCCTGTAGAAGCACCCCTCCCACTTTCCCCCTCTGCCCACCCTAACAAGTGACAAAATCATCAAGAAGAGTGAAGCTGCAGCACAGCAGGCGGGCAAAGGGCTGCTGTACAATGCTAGGAGCTGGCACCAGTTAAATTGAGAGCAATTCCTGGAAATCAGGAAACTATTGAGGCCAAAGGCATCAAAATTAAATTGGCCTTTGAAATAAACAAGTGCATCTCTGCAGGCATCAATTGTGATTCCGTGAGTTTCCAGGATGAGCCCTAAATGAGATAAAGGCTTTCAGTTGAAGCTGGGCTGGGTACCTTGGGGGCAGAGAGTAGGGCAACCTATGGCCCTGTTGGACTTGGAAGCCACTGAAGAAAACTAGGAGAGGAGAATGTGGGCCTTAGGTATTTCACGTGGACCTTTGTAAGTTCATTCTACCATGTTTATGTGATGATGATTCAATGCACTTCTCTGAACACATCTTCACTGTAAAGTGACACATGACATTCTCTCTCTCTCTCTCTCTCTCTCTCTCTCTCTCTCTCTCTCTCGTGTGTGTGTGTGTGTGTGTGTGTGTGTGTGTGTGTGTGTGTGTGTGTGTGTTTGGGTTGCATGCAGCCTTCTGCAAAAATTCTTACAGTTCATCATCTGGAAAGAAAGGAAGTGCTAGTACTTTGAGTGTAGCCTTGTGTTGTGGCAGGGGCTTCAAAGGCTCACGCAAGGAGCAAGGTTCCTCAGGTAGTCCAGAAGTGGATTTCCTTTTCACCATGCCTGCAATAAAGCCCACTTTAGAAGCATGTCTGAATATACATACTAATGTTCCATTCCATGGAGACCCAAGCACAATATGCCCACAATCTTTGAGTAGACATAGCAGCAGCCACATTGCAGGGAATCCCCTATTTGTACCTTTGGGATTGGAATTACAGGTAGATTGCCATACCTAGTTGGCATTTCCATCCAATTTCTGGTCCTTAGACTTGCCAGAAAAAGACTTTAACCACTGAGCCATCTACTCATTCCCACTTTTGTCTTTTTATTAATTACTTAACTAACTTTATATCCAGACAGCAGTTCCCCCTCCCTCCTTTCCTCCCAGTCCTTCCCTCCCCCCCTCCCCCCCTCATCTATTCCTCCTCCCTTTCTCCTCAGAAAAGGATAGGCTTCCCCTGCATGTCAATCAGCTTCAGCACATGAAGTTGTAGTAACACTGGTATCTTTTTTATTGAAGCTAGATGAGACTATCCAGCCAGGGGACAGGGATCCCAAAGGCAGACAACAGAGTGGAAGATAGCCCCTGCTCCTGCTGTCAGGAACACCAAGCCATGCAACAGTTACACTTGTGTACATGGCCTAAGTCAGTTCCACGCATGCTTCCCGGTTGGAGGTTCAGTCTCTGTCAGTCCTTATGGGCCCAGGTTAGTTGATTCTGTACGTGGTATTGTGGTGTCCTTGACCCTGCTGGGTCCTACAGTCCTTCCTCCCCGTTCTTCCACAGGATTCTCCAAGCTCCACCTAAAGTTTGGCTGTGGCTCTTTGCACTTGTAAAGCCTCTCTGATGACAGTTATGCTAGGCTTCTGTCTGCATGTACAGCTAAATATCATTAACAGTGCCAGAGGTGCCTTTCATGGCATGGGGTGCCTCATGTCCTGGAGATCAGTAAGTAAGCTAGGTGGATGAGTAATGGACGGCAGAGCTTTACCTATCTTTGCCTCCTAGCACAAGTACATACTCATTAAACTCATGTCATCATACATGTGAGGCAAGCACTTTCCTGGCTGAGCTATCTTTTCAACCCTCCACATAACATCTTTGACTTTTACAGTCTAAGAACTGCTGCTGAATCCTTTTAACCCAGAACAGTTTAGTAAATATGGCCCCCATCTTAGGATGACCTGTACTGTGGGGAAGTGAAAGATAGCTTGGCAGTCATTCTTGAAGAGGAAGCACTCTTACTAATGTGGAATGTAGCCTCCTGAATGCTAGCGATGAAGTTATTAGTTTCAGCTTTGGGAGATCTATGGAGAGCACAATCTGTTGTATTTAAACACCAGGAAAATGTACCCAAGGGACGGGGGTGGGGTTGGGCTGCGGAGAATGAGCTCCTTCAATGATTACCGTTATGGTGAGAAGGGGAAGCAGGAGCCCTGGGTGAGAGTAAGTGAGGAACTCATCTAGATGGAGCTCCATGGACTGGGCAGGAAAGAGTGGCCAAGGCTAGCCCTGATTCTGCACTCGGTGGGCAAGCCCCTAGTTAAGGGAGACAGTGTGGTATGGAATCATGTGCAATGCTATGAGGAGGAAATATCTTTGCAGGGATATGAGAGGCCCTCCAAGTCTCTTAAATGACCTACATGGTCACGCTTGTATTCCCAACAATAAGAACATTCCCACTATGACTTTTTTGATGGGTTCCATTGGAATCAGAACAGTGTCAGCAGCTGCAGTAGTTGGCACAGGATTGTTCACTACAGCACATTTACAGTTAAACATAAAAAAGGCATGTCCTCAGCAAAGCAGTGAAAAAGTTGTCTCCTTTTCCCTTCTACTGAAAATAGATTTTTTTTTCATATAATGTGTCCTGATAATGGTTTCCCCTCCCTCTACTCCTCCCAGTTCCTCTCCACCTCCCCTCCCATCCTGTTACACCCCCTTTCTGTCTCTACTTAGAAAATAAACAGGCTTCTAAGGTATAATAATAATATATAGTAAGATAAAACAAAACTAACACACCAGGATAGGACAAAACAAACAAACAGAAGGAAAAGAGGCAAGGAGAAGGCAGAAGAAACAGATACAAACATAGAGCAGCACTAACTCATACACTCAGGAGTCACATAAAAACACCCAACTGGAAACCACAATATACATGCAAAGGGCCGGTAGGATAACAAGAAAGGTTGAAAATAAACGAATAAAAATATAAATAAAGATAAGAGAAAATTTAAAAATTCCTAACATGACGTTATGAGACAAGGAACCTCCAAAGATGCTGTTGAGTTCATTTGCTGTTGGCTGCCTACTGCTGGGCATGGGACCTACTCTTAAGAGCAATTGGTTTCCCCAGTGAGACTTCCTTGGAGGAAACTAAATTTTCATTTTCAAGTGACTATCAATTGGACATAGCTTCTGGGTTAGGGATGGGGCATGTGTTTACTTCTCCTTTCAGCTCTAAGATCCCCTCTGGTGCAGACCTGTTCAGGACCTCTGCGTGTTGCTTTGATCTCTCTGAGTTCATATGTGTGTCAGTTCTGTCGATTTAGAGGGCCCCGACTGACCCTTGAGCCCCCATACTTTTTAACTTCCCTGGGACAAAACGAGTAATATGCTAAATCACTTCTCTTGTAGAAACCAAGTGCGTTGTTTGACTCAAGAAAAAGTACTCATGTGACTTTTAGGAGTTGTCAGTTTAACTGGCTGAATTCTCATAGACTGTCTTATTTACTTGAAAGAATGACTAATGTTATTCAGACTTGGGTATTTGGCAGACATTTTCTTGTAGATGACGGACTGAGTAAGCCTGTCACTCTAAGGAAAACAACTATTTATTTTTGCCAATGATAAAATTTGAGCATTTAAGCAAAGACTGAAAATTTGAAAATCAAATATCAAGCACTGTGATCATGGCAGCTTTGCAACAGTTAATGGATTTTTTTTTCCCAATGAGGCAAGTGGCAATATTAATCAGTGTGGGTTCTGTGATACTATAGAGTGAACCATATCAAAATATGAGCACTGTGCATTATTCAGGGCACCAGTGTTTCCAAGTGACCAACAAACAGTGCTAGCAAACCATGAATGGGCAGAAGATCGATTCAAAGAACAGGAGAGTCCAGCGGGGCTCAATGGAGCTGAGTAAGGAGGGTTCACACTGACAGTTCACACTCCACACTGCACTTATTCTGGGAAGCAAGCACTGGTCAGACGTTGGTGTCCTGTCTGAGAAGAATGTCTCAACTGATCTCAAAAGCACATTAAGTTCTCTTTCCTTTTTCTACTGCATATCTGCGTGAGCTTGGGTTTTCTTCATAAACAACCAAGGCAACATATCACAACCAAAAAGAGATGTGAGAATCCAGCTGTGTCCTCTCAAGCCAGACATCAGAGAAGTTTGCAAAAATGGAAAACAATGCTTCTCTTCTCAGTACAAGTTTTGTTTTGGAAAATATAGCTATTTTCATATAAATATTTATACTTTTCTGTACTGGGTTTCATGTTTTAATTTTAAAATAAATAGTAAATAAACATTTCATTTGTTCCTAATACCATTAACATAACAAGCTATAGCCCGTATAAACCAAAGTGCTTTGGAGGCCTCAGTAAATTGTTGTTGCTTAACCTCACTGTATTCTGGTTTTATTGAGGTGAAATTTTCATGACTTTGAAATTTGTCATTTTCAAGTGTTTAATCAATAATACCGAACACATTCACAGTGTGCTGCAGCTATCACCCATTTCTAGTTCCCTAAGGAATTGCATGCCCATTAGGTACTCACTCCTATTCCCACCCGCCCCCAGCCCCTGACAACCACGTATCTGCTCTTTAGGGACTTACAATGAATGTGTTTTAAACATGTACAGACAATGAAACAAAAAGTTTGAGAACGACTGATACCGTATATGAAATCTCAGTTCTCTCTTATTAGCTGTGCCTAAATCAATTGGCATAATTTCTAGGTCTCTCAATTTCTTGAGCCTGCAAATAAAGATAAGGATGCTGTATTCCAAAAGATATGGTGAAGATTAAATGGAGAGATGCTTGACAAAGAGCAATACTCAATAATTTGTAGTTTTTATTATTACATTCGAATTAGGTCCTCTGGAAAAAAGGAACAACTCCATGTCTATGCCCACTGTTTCTAAATAAGACTGGCCTGCAGGGCATGGTTCTGCATGGCTTTAATCCCAGCACTTGGGAGGCACAGGCAGGTTGATTGCTGTGAGTTCAAGGCCAGCCTGGTCTACAAAGGGAGTCTAGGACAGCCAAGACTATTACACAGAGAAACCCTGTTTGGAAAATCCACCACCACCACCACTGCCACCACCACCACCAACAACAAAAAACCAAGAATAACAAAAAAAGCAAAATATGACTGGCATCCTTGAAGAGTGAATACCAGGTTTATATCACATATCCAGGAGGATCTGGTAGATGACTTCCTTATTCCATGCTCTGCTCTTCTTTTCTAGAAGAAGGAGTTCATTCTAATGGCTGTCCTGCAGAGAATTTGTGAGAATCAGTACAACATCAAATGCCTACATCCTTACCATGTAGGAGGCACTTAGTGACAATTAGGTAATTGTTGGGGAGAAGGGTCACACTGGTAACAAGTTTGAAGACTATTTTGACACCGTTTCCTGGCTTTTATTTCCTGGGTATAATGGCAAAACACCCACACAAATTGTGCTGTTGGCATGATAGATCCATGAGCTCTTCTTCCTCGGCAAGATCAATCACATCACAGACTACCCCCCAGTGCCTTAATGGGCTTTCTTTGTCTTTATTCATCTGTTCCTTGTGCATAGGTCACTTGTATTTGGAAAAGCAAAGAAACTTGCACCAAGCTTTTCTTCTAGAGTTCCATCTCTCACATGATGCTGAAGGCCCCAGCTGACCTGTCCCAGCAAAGAAAGACTTGTATATTTGCCACAGG
The DNA here is from genome assembly GCF_964271855.1 of Acomys minous. Classification (NCBI taxonomy): domain Eukaryota; kingdom Metazoa; phylum Chordata; class Mammalia; order Rodentia; family Muridae; genus Acomys; species Acomys minous. The sequence continues at coordinate 4,305,586 of NC_140488.1, forward strand.
GTTGCCTTAGAGGGACAGCAGACAAGAGGCCTTGGCAATCAAGATGCTTTTCTCTTCCCAAGGATGCCATAGAGTGCTGAGTAGGTCATTCCTCTTTCTGTTCTTTTTAAATGATTATTTGTTCCAAAAATACTGCAATAATAACTCACTCAGCTTCCCAAGGAATTTAGCCTTTCTTAATTCCCTGTCACCCTTGCCTTTCTTGGGAAGTGGAATTGAGAAAGATTATTAGAGGCATTGTTTGCAGCCCCAAGGTTGATTAAAAACAAAACAACCTTGGGCTGCAAAGCAGACATGACCATAATCTTTCCTGGAGGGGCATCATCAGTGTTAAATTACCTACTTCATTCATGTAGAAGGCTCCGTGTAATATGAGCAGCACCTCTGAGCTGTAGGCCTCAAGCCAGTTGCCAAAGGTTTGGTGACATATGAGCACATACATACTTAGTCCCTGCATGTCTCCATCCTACCTTTATTTGAACCCTCTACAGAATCTCCCCAGGCTTCTGGACATCCCAGTGCATGCTGTCTGAAATGATAAGACTAGGTGGCCAGCTAACACTCTGCATTGTGCATAAACTCCAAAGAATGTTCTAGTCCCAAGATTCTGCACTCAGATGAATTAAAGGTCACCTTGGTAAATGGATGCTGAAAATTCCCATGATCTCTTGTAAAAGGACCAGAGGAATCTTTTTTGTAGTTTCCTGTTCTATCATCAAGTCTATTTCTCACAATTTTACCATGGTAAAGTTGGATAATGGACATACACAATTGACATCTTTCCTAAGAAGTAGACAATGTAAATATCAACATTACCAGTTTACAGAGCAAGATACTGAGACTCACAGAAATTGTTGATTGCTCACGACCGGTGTTCAGGAGTAGAGCTGGCTCCGATTTAGCTTTCCCATCTCACCTTTGCATTCTGCCTGCTTTCTGCAAACTAAATGGGCACTGATAGCTTTTCTTATAAGGATGCAAGATGGAGAACATTCCCACAATTTACTCATATCCACTACATGAATACAAGCATGGCCTTATTTTCAGTGCACAAAATATAGTGTGTAATTTCCACAGATAATTGAAGATATTGTCTCTCAAAACTATAATAAAAGATGAGGCTTTGGGTTTATAAATTCAAGTCTGTGAGTGACATATTTACTGTATTTTAAAATGTTGCACCAAGGTTTTTCTCCTTGCTCTTGTCCCGCAACACAGTAGTTCCTCCATATCTTTTTAATATAGAGGTTAGTAGGTATTTAAAGAAGTTATATTCCTCATGTAAAACGTGTGATGATGATGAAAACTCTTCCATAGTCCCCAGTGTGGAACTTCAAAATGCTACTTTCTGTGGAAAAAGCATCTTTGAGGATGTGACTTTAGTTAACGATCTTAAGCTGTGGACATGAGGTGATTCTGAGTGCCAATTCTTGTATCTGTATACAAGGAAGGCAGAAGATTTGACACAGATTCATAAACACAGAAGTAAGCCAAATATGGTGGCACACACTTGTAATCCCAGCACTTGGGGAGACAAAGGCAGGCATATCTTTGTAAGCTGAAGGACAGCCTGCTTTACAAACTGAGTCTAGGACAGCCAAGGCTACACAGAGAAACCCTATCTTGAAAAAAACAAAACAAAACAAACAAAACAAAAACATAAACACAGAAGTAGACTTTGTAAAGATGGAGACAGGGATTGGAGTGATGTGATGACAAACCAAGGAGTAATGGCAGCCTTAGAAGCAGGAAGATATGAAGACAAATTCTCCCTTGAGCTTCTGGAAGAGTCTACTTTTGATGACACCTTAAATCATATAGTTCCTGCCACAGGGATTAAAGCAGAGAGTCAAAAATCTATTCAAGTATAGAGAAATAACAAAGAGCTGGAGCTAATTACTCATACAGAGACATTTTTAAATGGCCAATACATGCACAGGAAGATGTTAACTATCACTTATTAAAGCAGTGCCAAGGGAAGATGTCACCTTTTTTTACACGTATATTTATATTATTACACATAAATAGAATAAACTACATATGTCAAGAAGAACCACAAAACAATCAGGAATTATATAAATGTTACATTCATAGTGTTTTGGCTTTTTGTATTTTGCAGTCTTGAAGGAAATATCTTTCCTATCTTGGTCAGTCTAAAATTCTGAATGTATATCAATATCTATCATATTTCCTCTTTATCAATTTACAACATCTATCTAGACCTAAAAACATCTTAACCCCTAAACAACTAAGCTTAATTGTAAAACTAAACTACATGTACTTTAGCCCCATCAGAGAGTTGAGAAGGAATAAAATTAATTACCAGAGTATCCTGGGAGTACAGGTTAGCAGCTTCCCAAATGAGAAGATGACAAAGACAGTTTGCTGCCTGAACAGGCACCCAAAACTCTCTATAACATCGGAGCATCATCTTCAACCTTCTGGCTCAATATATCTGACAGACATAGTTGTGAGGCAGGAACTATTGAGAACTTGCTTACCCTGTCTTCGCAGAGTTTGGCCATCGATTCTGCCTGCAAGCAAGCTTGCCCACTTTTAGGCAGAATCCTCTGTGGCCTAAAGGAAGACATTTTGCCCAGTGGATGGTTCGCCACATTTAAGCCGTCTCCATAAGGAGGTTCACTGATGCTCATCATCTTCTTTGAGGTAGGCTGGGTGTTGCCAGGAGTTAACCTGTCTTGTTGTCAAATAATATTTAACCTAATAAAAACATCTTTAAATGCCATATTCTATAGGTCTTTGAAGCTTTTGAAGACCTTATCTAACAATTTTACCTTACCTATCTATAGAATCATATCTATCTGTTAAACAATTCGCTTATATTACCTAATTATCCTAAACAGCCTGCAATACCACTGTCAAGGTATTGGAAGTAAACACTGTATTATAATTGAGTTGTGTGGGTACAATACCTCATATAAGAGTAGACACTGTATTATAATTGAGTTGTGTGGGTACAATACCTCATATAAGAGTAGAAATATATATAGTATGTGTGAAGAGTAATCTCAAATTTGGATTCTATACCAATATATCACAATTAATGTTATTTTGCATTTTGTATCAATATACAAAATTCTATATCAATGAATTAAAAAATAACCTTATTTGTGTGTAACAATTAAGGCCTTAAGTTGAGGAGTAGATTCAATAGTCTACTTTTTGTCCTATCTGTCTATATTTCTATATTCCCTTCTTTCTTTTCAACCCCTATCTCCATACCTACAAAAGAAAGACAAAGGAAAAGAGAGACATCCCTGAGTCCAACCTCATTTTCTTTCTGTATAAGACCAACAGTAACTTATAACCAACTCCCAATGAAAATAAGCATCTGAGTCGGGCATGGTGGTGCATTCCTTTAATCCCAGCACTTGGGAGGCAGAGGCAGGTGGATCTCTGTGAGTTCAAGGCCAGCCTGGTCTACAAAGCAAGTCCAGGACAGCCAAGGCTACACAGAGAAACCCTGTCTTGAAAAACCAAAAAAAAAAAAAAAAAAAAAAAAGCATCTGTAGATCAAGAGAGCAAACAAAAACCTACCTAACCTCCCATTAGGGGAAATGTTACCTTTCACGTCTCAAATTGACAAAGGCTTAAAGGATTCTAGATTGGTGGTGAAGTCTTTAACTTTTGGCTAGAGGGTAAGCCAATATGTATGTTGAGGCCCATTTAGCAGCTCACTCCGAGGATGGGAATACCATGTAGAATACACAGGCAGAAGCCTAAAAGATGTTAAGCTAGGGTTAACAATATTGTTTCGTAGTGAGATCTTGATTAATCTTTTAATGTTCTCTTTATTTTCAGTATATTTTAAAGGTTTTAAGTGGCCATGCATTTTCTCATTCTGCAATGTAATAAAGCTATTTTCAAAATAATAAAGAACTGCAGAAGATGTTGCAACATTAGCACAGGGCTTTGCATCAAAGCTGCCTGATGTTCATAAGCAGATGTAGGGGACACAGAACTCTGTAAATAGGAGATCTCCTGAGGTCCGCCACTCCCCAGCTGGGCTGCTTTAACATATGAATGGCTAGAAATAGGACATAACCTCTTAAGATTTCCTGAGAGAGTTGAATATGAAAATGTACGATAGTGTATTTAGTACTTTGATCAGTTCTGTGGCAAAATATCTAACAAAAATAACTTCTGGAAAGGTTTATTTTAGCTCACAGTTCAGCAGATATATTCTCTCTCTCTCTCTCTCTCTCTCTCTCTCTCTCTCTCTCTCTCTCTCTCTCTCTCGGGCATGTTATGAAGCAACTGGTAACACTCTATCTTCAGTGTAGAAGCAGAGAGAACTGACTGACTACTGGTGCCCAGCTTTCTTTTTTTTCTCTGTTTTACTCAATACATAAGGTTGTGTTGCCTACACTCAGGATAGGCCTTCCTTCTTCAGTTCTACCTTTCTACAAACACCCACATAGACATATCCGTTCATGTGATTTTAGGTGATTCTAATTCTGGTCAAGTTGAAAGTAAGGATTACCTATAGTAGAATATTAAAAAACACTCAAGATTTAAGTAATGTCATCATTTATTAAGGAACTATTAATAAGCCTTCTAATATATAACAGGTTGAAGAGTAATTCAAAGTGATATTCACTTCCCAATTTCCAGAGCCTATTAAAATGTTGGTTGATATGACAAAACTGACTTGTGATTCATTTAAATATCTGGAGATAGGAGAACATTGGATTTTCTAAATTTCCCCTAACTATAATCATGTGTCTTTGTTATAAAAACAGGGATAGGGTTTTTGTTAGTATTGGAGAAGAAAATATAGTGAGAGAATGTGGTATTGGAGTGATGTGTCACTATGAGAAAAAGAAAATGGACCCTAGATATGGAAAAGATCTTCCCTAAGACCTTCCAGGATAAGAACAATTTTGTTAACATTTTCAGGCTTCTGATTCTCAGAAGCATAAGTATGTATCTATGATATGTGAAGCTGGTAATTTTGCATTAATTCATTATATCAGCCTTATGAAATAAATGTGTGCTTTGCTTCTGTAAGGCACTTGCCCTTGCATTTGTTATCTGTGTCTATCTGGAACTCACTATGGAGACCAGGTTGGCCTTGAACTCACAGAGATCTGCCTCCTTCTACCTCTGCCTCTGACTCCTACTTGATGGGATTAAAGGTGTGCACCACCATATCCATTTCTTGCTAAGTTTTTTTGGGGGGTGGGGAGGGTGGTAGTTGGTTCAGCTTTCTATTCCATGGAGCCCTTCTAGCTCAAGCCTGTGCTGGCTTTCTCTAGGACACTTTAAACAGCTTCCACATGGACATCTTGGCTTCACAATCACCATTTCAGCTTGATCATTGTTCCCCAAACAAATATATAACCTTTCAACTCAGAAGAACTCAGGATCTTCCCATCATTTACGGGACAAAAAACAGGGTCATAATCTATCTCAAGCCTTCCAATGTCTTCTTTCCTCTTATTCTTCTCTACCTCCCGCTCTAGCACAGCCACCATCATGACCATCACTCTTCCCATCCTTCTTCATACAGCATCATATGCACTGACCCTCCACTTGGCCAACTCAAAACTTGAATTGTTCCTGCGTGGGCATTCTCAGACATTCCTTATTTCTCTTTAACAGTTTTCTCAGACCCCTCTTATAGAAAATACACTCCCTTGGACAGATCACTGCTTTGTCTTTTGCCTTTATGTGACCATGAGCAAGTGGTGAGATGGGATTATGGTTGATTAATTTCTGTACCCTATAGTGTTTGTCAGGTAGAATTTGGTGGCTCCTTAACACAACCTAACATTGTCTGGCAGTAGTAACAATGACACTGTCTCTTCTCTACTCCCAGGCTTTAGGAGCCCTGAGTTTATCTGGGAGGATGCCTAGTCTTGCATAATTGTATCTGTTGTTCTTAATCAGGTTGTGATTATTGCATCTGTCCCTCAGGTCTGGACAAGTGTCTTTAATAGTCCTCCTCTGCTCTCCACCTCTTGGCTTCAGATTCCTCATCTGTAGAAGGACTGCGTTCCTCACTTTTTATTTTTTGCTTATCCCACACCATACTACCACAGTAACAGCGCCTGAATATCCCATGTGGCCTCATAGGTGTTTTTAGAGTAACAGCTGTGACATCGACAGCATGTGTACCCTACCATGTGCCTTGCAGGTTGTAATTGCTGAGTGCACACATGCTCACAGTAGCAGTTCTACAATACGGAAATACGTGCGAACCAAGCAAGGGTTTGTGAGAACACAAATTGTCAGGTGCCGCCCTTTGAGATTCTGAATCAGTAGGTCTGAGACTGGCCCAAACATACAAGAAATGCAAAATCCAAAATGTTAAATCCAGGGAATGGTAATGCTGTTAGACTAAGTACCACATTTGAGATCCTCTGGTCTTAGAAAGAGTGGGACTGAATTAACAAAAAGGAGTTACAAGAGGCCAGGGAGACTCACACTTCTTGGCAAGTGATACATATAGAAGCTTGGAGTTCAGCAGAGGATGAGATGCTCTGGCTTGCATGTAGGATAAGGGTGATGGAAAGGGATGCACAGAAAAGGAAGGGCAAATTTGAGGACAATTTGAAGACATTGGGTGTCTGTTTTATGAATTGGTATCATATCCAACGAGTCAGTGATGTTTGGACACCATTTATTTTTTAGATAATATTTGTACTAATTATTTGAGAATTTCACACAATGTATTATTTGTCATATTAACCCCTGCCACTTTCCACATCCACCTCACATCCCTCCCACACAACTCTGGACTCTTTGGACTTCATGTTCTCTCTCCCTCTCCCTCCCTCCCTCTCCCCCCCCTCTCTCTAACTCTCTCTCACTCTTTCTCTCACTCTCAGTGAAATTTGTGCTGTCTAAATACTCTTGGGTGTGGGGCCTGCCCTGGAGCATGGTCAACATACCAGAGGTCACACCCTTTAAAAAACTGACTCTCCCTCTACCAGAAGCTATAAACAGCCAATAACTCCTCAGCAACTCATGCCCCACCTCCCTGCTTCTATGCTTGGATTTTGTCTGTCTTTGAGGTGGCACAAGTCTTATTCATGCTGTAATAACCACTGTGAGTTCATATGTGTATCTGACTTGATATGTCCAGAAAACACTGTTTCCTTCTAGTCACCCACTACCTCTAGCTCTTACAATCTTTCTGCTCCCTCTCCCTGAGACTTGGGGCAAACGGAGTGATACAGATGTTCCATTTAAGTCTAACTGAACTGCCAGAGTCCACTCTTGATGATATCGAACAGATCCTAGACCAGGGAGTGAGGATTGAGATATAAAAGAACAGAAGTAAGAAACAGAAGCAAGAAATTGTCCAAAACACAAGATAGGCTCGAGAGAGCCTACAGTCAATACCACATGACACCTCAGCTTTATTCACCAGTTCAATTTATACACATCTCAGGCATGTGGAAAAAAAGTAGAAGGTCATGCTCAGGAGATAACGAGGACGTTCTCACAGGAAAAGTGGTGTAATCTCAATCGACTCTCGGCCTTGAGGCCACAGTGTACTTTTTCTGATAGTCTGAAGACCTTGAGTGTATACTTGGCAGAACATCTTGCTTGATCACGGTCTCAGCAATCTATGTGATTCTTACACTGGAGCAGAGAGCATGAGAGCAATGCTTATGGACAGAGAGCCTTTATAAACGGCTCCCGACACTGAACATTCCCCAGTCTCTCATTTTCTGCACACTGACCAGTTGTGGGACTATGTATTAATCATCATCTACTGAAAAGAGAAGCTTCTCTAATGAGAGTCAAGAGATGTACTAATCTATGAGTGTGGTGATAAGTCACTAGGAGTCATAGTGATCATCTGTTCAGTTCCTGTATCCTGTTCTAACCATAGCTCCAGGAGCTTCTGGGAGAAAATATAATCTGTGATAACAGGAAAGTGACATGTAAGGCTGCTGTAGTGGGTGAGATATGTCCAACATCCTAGGAAGTTGTTAATTCAAGAAGAAGCAAAAACAAGCAGTAAATTCCATAATTTCTAATTGTATTTCATGTATATTTGTTCTTATTTATGCCTATATGTTATATCATTTCTTAGTTTAAAAATAAATGTTAACTATCTTTATGAGAACCCTCCATGTACCTTTTACCAAGTCATTTTCAGAGTGTAACAGTATTTGGATCATTTCATATAGTAACACATTTTCTTCTATTTTATACCCTACCACTCCAACCCCATGTAATGTGCTTGCTAACACTACCCCCTAGTACTCTAGGACCCTCAGTCAATAATCTTGTTGGCTCAGAGCTCCCTTGCTCCTGTAATGCTGGGCATATGCTCATGTTTATAGGTAACTTAGACTACCGTTTGGATGATTGGTTGTGTTTGCTTCATTTAAATATGTAGGTGTGCAGCTCAATGTATACTACATCTCTGACCAGAGGGTACTTGTAATTTGTAGAAAGCCTTCATGGATGGGTAAGCCCCAAATTAGTACCTGATTTCAAACACTGACCTCCATCTCTTCATTGCTATGCAGGAACATAAGTGGCCATCTCTCTCTGCTTCTGGATCCAAAGCTAGGCTGGCCTGTGGCTTCATCCCCCCTTAACATATATGTTATACTTCATTTATGCTCTATGGAGTTATTATTTATATATTATTTATATACTTTGCTGTTGTGTCTCTCCATTTTCTTTTTATAGTATATATTCAAAATGTTTTTGAGGGATGATCTCAAAATGTAATTTTAAACACCTACTTCTAGTGGTAGACTGTTTGCCTAGAATGGACAAGACTCTTAGTTCCATTCCTGGAACCTCAATTAAAGTCGCTTTAGCCAGCAGTCTAGGTTGGTTTAGCATTCAGGAGTCTTTCACAGGTGTTGTTTGGGCCCTGAACTGATTCGTCAGACTGCAGATTATATCATTTCCTGGAGGCTGCCACAGCAAAGTCTCATGATTTGGCAGGATGCACGTAACAAAAATGTATTCTTAAGATTCTGGAAGTAAGAGTTTCAAAACAAAGGTGTTGGCAGGGCCACAATTTCTCTGAAGGTTCAGGAAAGGACTTCTCAATTCCCAACTTCTGACTGGGATGTCAATCTTCTTCATATGGCTATCTTTGTGTTTGTCTCTATTTTCTAGTCTCACTCCTAAAACTAATATGGCCTTATCTTAACTCTTTTGACTTTCTTTTTTAAATTTTTATTTCTTTGTTTTATGTTTATTTTTATTCCCGCCAGAGGGAAGTGGTCAAAAAGCAGGCAGCAGAGTCCATGTCAAAGACAGCCCCCACTTCCCTTACTGGGGGACTCACATGAAGCCTGATTTGCTCATCTGATACATCTGTGTAGGGGGCCTAAGTCCAGTCCATGCATGATACTTGGTTGGTACTTCAGTCTCTGTAAGCCACCTGGGCCCAGGCTGGTTGACTTTGTTGGTCTTCATATGGAGTTCTTATCCCCTCCAGGTCCCTCTATCCTTCTCTCAACTCTTCTACAAGTCTTCGGTGCTCTGATCAATGTTCGAATGTGAGTATCAGCATCTGTTTTGATCTGCTACCGGATGGAACCTCTCAGATGACAACATTGCTAGGCTCCTGTCTGCAATCATAACAGAGTATCATTAATTGTGTCAGTGGTTGGCTCTCTCCCATGGGATGGGTCTCAGATTGAGCCAGGCATTGGTTGGACATTGCCTCAATCTCTGTTCTATCTTTATCCCTGCATGTCTTGTCAACAGGATAAATTTTGGGTCGAAGTTTTTGTGGGTGGGTTGGTGTTCCCCTCCCTCCACTAGGAGTCCTGTCAAGTTAGAGGTTGTCCTCTTCAGTCTCCATGACCTCTGATTCTAGAAGTCCTAGCTAGAGTCATCTCCGTATCCTCCCAGGAGCCTACTCTGGCATAGATCTCCTACTTTTCTCAGAGATACTTCTGACCTTGTTTTCTCTTCTTTCTCTAAGCCTCTGGTCTCCAGCCCTGCTCTCCTCACATGTGATCACTACCTTCATTTTCATTCCAATTCCCTCTCCTACCCCATTCTCTCTCTTCAACCACTTCTGCTGTCTATTTTATTTTCCCTTCTGAGTGAGATTTAAATATCCTTCCTTGTGCTGTCCTTGTTTAGCTTCTTAGGGTCTGTGAATTGTGTTACAGTTGTCCTGTACCATATGGTCAATATTATAATGAGTATATACCATGTGTGTCTTTCTGGGTCTGGGTTGCCTCACTCAGGATGATCTTTTCTAGTTCCACCCATTTGCCTGAAACTTTCATGATGTCATTGTTTTAATAGCTGAGTGGTAGTCTACTGTGTAAATGTACCACATTTTCTCTAGCCATTATTTGGTTGAGGGGCATCTAGATTGTTTCCAGCTTCCGGCTATTAAGAAAAAAGCTGCTATGAACATAGCTGAGCGTCTTTGTTGAACCATGTAGCATCTTTTGGGTATATGCCCAGGAGTGACATAGCTGGATCTTGAGGTAGTACTATTTCCAATTTTCTAAGAAAGCACCAGATTGATTTCCAAAGTGGTTGTGCAAGTTTGCATTTCCACCAGCAATGGACAAGTGTTTCCCTTTCTCCATATCTTCACCAACATACGCTGTCACTTGAGTTTTTGATCATAGCTATTCTGACAGGTGTAAGATGGGATCTCAGAGTCATTTTGATTTGCATTTCCCTCATGACTAAGGATGTTGAGCATTCTTAAAGCAGCCATTAGAGATTTCTTTTTTTTTTATTTTTATTTTTATTTTTATTTTTATTAATTTATTCTTGTTACATCTCATTGGTTATCCCATCCCTTGTATCCTCCCATTCTTCCCTCCCTCCCATTTTCCCCTTATTCCCCTCCCCTATGACAGTTCCTGAGGGGGATTACCTCCCCCTCTATATGATCATAGGGTATCAAGTCTCTTCTTGGTAACCTGCTGTCCTTCCTCTGAGTGCCATCAGGTCTCCCCGTCCAGGGGATATGGTCAGAGGTGAGGCACCAGAGTGTGTGAGAAAGTAATATCCCACTCTCCACTCTACTGTGGAGAGTGTTCTGTCCATTGTCTAGATCTGGGTAGGGGTTTAAGGTTTACCGCCTGTATTGTCCTTGTCTGGTGCCTAGTTTGAGTGGGACCCCTGTGCCCAAATCTGCCTATCATAATGTTCTATTTGTAGGCTTCTAGGACCCTCTGGGTCCTACTACTTTGCCTTTCTCCCATGAATCTCACATCTAGAGTCCCACTAGTATGTCCTCTCTTTTGTCTCTGTTTCCTGTTAAGTGAAGGCTTTCGTGGGACATGCCCGTTGGGCTAATATGCAGATATAAGTGAGTATATACCATTTGAGTCTTTCTGCTTCTGAGTTAACTCACTCATTATGATCATTTCTAGCTCAATCCATTTATCCACAAATTTCGGGAATTCCTTGTTTTTAATAGCTGAATAGTATTCCATAGTGTATATGTACCACAGTTTCTTTATCCATTCTTCTATTGAGGGACACTTAGGCTGTTTCCATGTTCTGGCTATTATGAATAAGGCTGCTATGAACATGGTTGAGCAAATTTTCTTGTTGTGTGCTGGAGCATCTTCTGGGTATATTCCAAGGAGTGGAATAGCTGGGTCTTAAGGAAGCCCTATTCCCATTTTTCTGAGATAGCACCAGATAGATTTCCAAAGTGGTTGTACTAGTTTGCATTCCCACCAGCAATGAAGGAGTGTTCCTCTCTCCCCACATCCTCGCCAGCATGTGGTGTCGCTTGAATTTTTTATCTTAGCCATTCTGATAGGTGTAAGATGGAATCTCAGCGTTGTTTTGATTTGCATTTCCCTGATGATTAAAGAGGTTGAGCATTTCTTTAAGTGTTTCTCAGCCATTTGATATTCCTCTGTTGAGAATTCTCTGTTTAGTTCCATGCCCCATTTCTCGATTGGGTTATTAGGTTTAGTGGTATTTAATTTCTTGAGTTCTTTATATATTTTGGATATTAGACTATGTTAAGAATTCTCTGTTTATCTATATACCCCATTTTTATTTATTTTTTTTTTTACACATTTTTATTGAAAATTAAAAATAATTCCTATTACATCTCATTTTCTATCCCATCCCATGCATCCTCCCATTCCTCCCTCCCTCCCACTTTCACCCCAATCCCCCTTCCCTATGACTGTGGCTGTGGGGGACCTCCTCCCCCTGAATATGGTGCTAGGGTATCAAGTCTTTTCTTGGTAGTCCTCTATCCTTCTTCCGAGTGCCATTGGGCCTCCCCCACAAAGGGACATGGCCAAATATGGGGCACCAGAGATCCTGTGAAAGTCAGTCCCCAGTCTCCACTTAGCTGTGGAGAATGTTCTGTCCCTTGGCTAGATCTGGGTAGGGGTTTGATGATGACTGCCCGTTTTGTCCATGGTTGGTGCCTTAGATCAAGCAGAATCCCTGGGCTCAGATCTAGCCATCATAATGTTCTTCTTGTAGGTTTCTAGGACCCTCTGGGTCCCCCTACTTGCCTATCCTCTATATTTTCCTCATCTAGAGTCTCAATAGGATGTCCTCACCTCTATCCCCGTTTCCTGGTAGGTGCAGACTTTCATGGGACCTGTCCCTTGGGCTAGTGTCCGTATACCCCATTTTTAATAGGATTATTTGGTTTGTTAGTGTTTAATTTCTTGAGTTCTTTATATATTTTGGATATTAGCCCTTTGTCAAATGCAGAGTTGGTAAAGAACTTTTCCCAGTTTGTAGGCTGTCACTTTCTTCTGTCGGCAGTGTCCTTTACCTTACAGATAAATGATCTAGAGGTAACAGCAACTTCACAAGAAGACTAAGAGAGCCAACTAACCAGGGACCAGAGGGGCTTGTGGAGAGTAAAACACCAATTAAGAACCATGCATGGACTTTGATCACTTCCCTCTGGTGAGACTGCCTTGCTAAGCCATAGGGCACGAAGACTTGATCAGTCCTAATGCAACTGATGAGCTGGGGTAGGTGAGTAGGGCGGCTCCCCTTTCCTGAGGAATAGGGGAGGGGTAAGGGGAAAGCAGGGTGGGGGGTGGGGGTAGGGTGGGAATGGTAGAAGAGGATGGAGAGGCTACGACAGAGATGTAAAGTGAATAAATAAATTAATTAATAAAAAATGAAAGAAATGCTCAACATCTTTATTCATCATGCAAATGAAAATTACTCTGAGGTTCCATCTTATACATATCAGAATGTCTAAGATCAAAAACTCAGGTGACAGCACATGCTGGCTAGGATGTGGAGAAACTCCTCCATTGCTGATAGAAGTGCAAACTTGTACAACCATTTTGGAAATCAATCTGGTGCTTTCTCAGAAAACTAGAAATAGCTCTACCTCAAGACCCAGGTATACAACTCCTGGACATATACCTAAATAAGTTTCACCAAACCACAAGGACACTTGCTCAATTATGTTCATAGGAACTTTAATCATAATATCCAGAAACAGAAAACAACCTACATGTCCCTAAACTAAAGAATGGATAAAGAAACTGTAGTACATTTACACAATGGATTACCACTCATTTATCAAAAACAAGGAAATCATGAAATTTGTAGGCAAATGGTGAAACTAGAAAAGATCATCCTGAGTGAGGTAACCCAGACCCAGAAAGACACACATGGTATGTACTCATTCTTAAGTGAATATTAGCCATATAATACAGGATAAATATAGTATAATCCACAGACCCAAAGAAGCTAAGTAACAAGAAAGGCTCAAGGAAGGATGCTTGAATCCCACTAATAATGGGTAATAAAATAGACACCATAGATATCAGAAGCAGAGGGAGAGAGGGAACTGAGTGAGAGAGGGGATGGAAAGGGGAAAGGAAGGGAATCAGGTGTGGAGAAATTGAGGATGGAGGGTGAGAAGGCTTGGAGAAATAAGGGAAATTGATGTTAGGGCATCTCTGGGACAAGTTGGAGACCTGGGATTGGGGAGGCTCCTGGGAAAATATGGGAGTGACCCTATCTGAAATTCCTACCAGCAAGGGATAATAAGACTGAAGTGGCTACATCCTGTAGCCAGGCGAGACCTTCCACTGCAGGGAGGTAGGTATCAACCCATCCACAAAATCCTCAACCCCAAATTTGTTCTATGTACAAGATGTGCAGAAATAAAAGATGGATCAGATATTGAGAGAATGTCCAACCAATGCCTGGCCCAACTTGAAACCCACCCCATGGGAGACCCAACCCCAGACACTATTAATGATACTCTACTATCCTTGCAGACAGCAGCCTAGCATAATTGTCATCTGAGAGACTTCATCTAGAAGATAATGGAAACCCAGATGCAGAGACCCACAGCTAAACATTAAGCAGAACTCAGGGAGTCTTGTAAAAGAGATAGGACTGAAAGATATTGTGGGGTCAAGGACACCACAAAAAGACATGGATAGTCAACTGACCTAGAGGTTCATAGAGACTTAACCACCAACTGAAAAACATGCATGGCCTGGCCCTAGTCCCACTATACATATGAAGCTGATGGGCTGCTTGGTCCTCAAGGGGGTCTCCCTAACAATTGGAGCAGGGACTGTCTCTAACATGGAGTCTGTTTTCTCCCTCTGGATCTTGTTTCCCTAGCAGGGCTGCCCTGTATGGCCTCAGTTAAAGAAGAGGCACTTAGTCCTGATGTGATTTGATATGCCAGGGTGGGTTGGTACCTGGGGGCTATGGGGAAATAGGTAGGAAGGTGAGACTGGAAGGAGAGAAGGTAGTGGGGTTGTGATTGTAATGTAAAGTGAATAAATTAATGAAGAAAAAAGAAAATGGAACTGGATTATGGAACCTGAAGTCATTACCCAATTTTGTCTGAGCCAAATCCTTGTGAGTGTATTATCCTTCTAAGAGTGCATCACTAGCATAGTATCCTTATGCATGGAACAGACAATAGTTTCTGGTCTTTGTAACCTGGTTAATGTTCCTGGATTGTGGGCCAGTACTCAAGTTCAGAACGACAGGCATCGTTCTTTCAAGAGGTAATTTGGCAATTTAGAATTGACAAAGTAAGTCTAGGGATACCTCATTAACTAGCTATATTGGAGTATTTGCATTATAACCAGAGGTCCCAAGTGGCTGAACCTTTTGCATTGAAATCTGCTTTGTACAGTATTGTTGCTTCTCTTTCCTATGTTGGTAACCAGTCCTGACGTTTTCCAGCAGCTCTGTACCTCTTTTTGTAACTCGTTGCTTCTGTGTGCTCCGTTTTGAAAGACATATGGGCATGGGAAGATCAAATGGAGATGAGCCTAGAGATCTACAGGTGAAGGAGTGTAATGGAAGTTTTGGTTTCTTTAAAAGCTCAGTTATGTTATATAAATATGTTTTTGTTAGTCCCAAGTGTGGAATTTTAGTTTGTCTAACAGCTGATAATTGCCTAGTGTGGGCTATTGTCTTTGCCAGCTGTGGTTAGTTTAATTCTGAAGAGTCTGAGGGTATAAATATGAGAACTCGGAGAGAAAGAACGCATGACAGTTTGGATAGGGTGGAGAGAGAGAGAGAGAGAGAGAGAGAGAGAGAGAGAGAGAGAGAGAGAGAGAGAGAGAGAGAGAGAGAGAGGAGTGGTTTCAATTAACCCTAAACAGCTGGGAGAAGAAAAGAAGTCTACACCCCCTCTCTCCACTAACCTTCTTTCTCTCATACCTAGTTGTTGGAGTGTTGGGGATTGGCATGGAGAATGCAGTTAGAGACAGTAAATACCCAAAATAAAATAGAATTTAATAAATAATGACAACAGAGGAGGGTAAGAGATCTTCAATGATGTTTCCTTTGTAGAGAGCTTTGTGGTTCTGCTAGGTTACTGTATAGGTGACCTCTAGCAGTTGCTATTGGATAGCTACAGGATCCAAAGACTTTGCTTAGACTTGGAACCCATCCTTACTACTGATGGCCTGGAAGGGTCAGAGTGATGGGGCTGAAGCCCCAGCTTTTTCCTGCTCCATTAACCACCTGCCAGCCACAATCACTCACTTTTTTCTCTTGAGACTCCCAGGCTGGGGCCTAGCCTCCAGGCACTGTACTCCAGACAGGATCCCATAGGCTGTAGGGAATAACAGAAATAATAAGGGCCTTGAGGGCAGCCAGACCAAAGTTTTAATTCCTACTCTGTCCACATATATCTGAGAAGAAATAGCTTAACCTTTCTAGTCTCGGTTTAACTATTTATAAAATGAGGACAATAGTACTACATACTAGCATCTACCACAGACTTTTCAGGAAGACATCTGATTGTCAAGTAAAATGAAGGGCAAAATTATCTTATGTGCTATAGGTATTTCCTGTAGGCCCAACAGTTTCACAATCTTCTCGGCATCTATTGGTTTACTCGGTATCAGAAAGGTTTTCCTGCTTTGCTTTCCCTTTTCTGATATAGTCACATGAGCAATAATCATGATTTCTGTATCCTGCTGGCCCTGAGTAAGTCAGCAACAGAGCTGGGCACTCCAGGAAGGCATGGAGGTGAGGCCTTCTTGGTCTCACCCTTTCTCTGTTCTTTTCTCTCCAAACTCTTAAGTCTCTGGTCTTTAGGTAAAAGGCCGTATTTTGTGTCTCTAGTCTCCTTTGAATGGGAAGAGGACAAGAAATTCCAGATTCTATCATCTTGAAAGGAGTGAGATGAGGTGATAGCAACTCTGCATCCTTTTTCCCTCTGAAGAGCTCCCTAGTAATCTTGGAAGGAAGAGGGATTCCTATTCCCTTTCATTCCCTAGAATCACTGCATCTCAGCCAGACACTGAGGAAATTTGTGGGTAAGCGGCAAACAGACTACAGTGAGCTAGATTGCTGTTTAGAATCTGAAGCACTTTACACAATCCTTTGATGTATTTAAAATCTTTTCTAGGTGTTTTTAAAGCATCTTAATCCACATTTTAGAGATGAAGAAAGAATCAACGTCGTATTTGGGGTCAAGGTGCATTTGTTCAAGTTAGCAGCTTAGTATAGCCAGAGCCTTTTGCTTTCTTTCTTTCTTTCTTTCTTTCTTTCTTTCTTTCTTTCTTTCTTTCACTTCTTTAAGCCTTTTCTATTCCATGTTTGTCCCATCACTTTGAAATCAAATAAATAGAAGAAAGCAACAAACTTGCCCACTATCTCTTTAGTAGCCTGCCTGTAAATACTTGGAACCTATGAACATGAGGCTTCACTTCCAGAAAAGGACAATTTGAGAGGATTATGTTTAGCACCAATGCCCTTATTCTGCCTATGTTATTCAAGCTTTAGACTTCATGAGCTCAACTCTTTGGTTATGTGGTAGAGTTGGCTTAGAAAAGAAGTTAGGGGTTGGAGGCAAAGCTGGAATAAAAGCTGTTCCTCTCTGGCACATGGGCAGGTATTTATACGTATTATACCTTGTTGACACATGCTTCCTGGCCTTCATCTTCTGTACTTACAAGTTACTCATATGATCCTTGAGAGGCTGACATGAGGCTCAAAAGTCAACAGACCAGCCAGTCCTAATCTATGGGGGTAAATTCATATCTGACTTGGCTAGATAACCCCATCCATGGGGCAGCCACTTAGGGTCAGGTACTTCAGACACTGAGATAAACATAGTGCATGAATCATGCCCAAGCAGGGAAGTGATGAACCTGAGGTGAGAGCATTTCCTCACCAATCCCAGAGGCCTGACAGAGATATAAGTTAGTGCTGTATATATAGAGTTGTTAAAAGTTCTGCAAAGATATAAAGGACCTAGGGTTATTTGGGCTTCAAATAAATGATCAATATTATTTTAGCATATGCATATACTATATGATCATTGGACATATACCAAAAATCATCCAGTTTAATGTAAAATTTATATCTAACTAGATAACCTATACTTTTATTCAGTGACTATATGTGAGCATGAAGTAGGCATGACAGAGGCAGCAGGTGGTTAGACAAGGGATTGTTTGTTTATATTTTCATTTTGAAGAAAGAATCAACAACCCAGATGCCAGGAAATAAATGCTGTTTCTACTAAAGCAATGTCATGACTTCTGTCCTTTCCTTCATGTACAGGAAGAACTCTATAAATCAGGAATTTTGTCCTGAAAATCCCCCTCCACTAGACTTTTCTGTTTTTCCTGATTGTTGCCAGGATGATGGTTTTCCACATTCATCTGAGTATCATTGGGGAATTTTTTGAAAGGGTGATTTTTGCTTATTTAATTTTCAAATTCATATAATGACGCCTATAGTTTCTGATATGGAATAAAAGAACTGAGTTTACCTTGATATCTGAAACAATCAAAGAAAAAGCAAGACACAAGAAGCAATGTTTAACAGAATGCCAGTTATTTTTTTTATTGAACTTCTTTTTTAAATTATTTTATTTTTTAATATTTTTAATTAATTTATTCATATTACATCTCGATTGTTAGCCCTTCCCCTGTTTCCTCCCATTCCTCCCTCTCTCCCACTTTCCTCCTTTTCCCCTCCCCTATGTCTGTGATTGAGGGAGACCTCTTCCCCCTATATATGCTCTTAGAATATCAAGTCTCTTCTTAGTAACTTGCTATCCTTCCTCTGAGTGCTGTCAGGCCTCCCCATCCAGGGGACGTGGTCAGAAAAGGGGCACCAGAGTTCGTGTGAGAGTCAGATCTCACTCTCCACTCAACGGTGGAGAATATCATGTTCGTCGGCTAGGTCTTGGTAGGGGTTCGAAGTTTACTGCCTATTTCTCCTTGGCTGGTACCTTAGTTTGAGGAGGACCCCAGGACCCAGATCTGCCTGTCATAAAGTTCTTCTTGTAGGTTTCCAGGACCCTGTGGGTCCTACTATTTCCCCATTCTTCCAAGCTACTCTTGCCTAAAGTCTCAATAGGATGTCCTTTCCTTTGACCCACTTTCTTGGTAAGTAAAGTTTTTCATGGGACGTATCCCTTGGACTAGTGTTTTGATATAAGTGAGTATATACCGTTTGTTTCTTTTTAACAGAATGCCAGTTATTAAGTAACAAAAGATAGTAATGGTAAGAGATGAGAAACAGTAAGGTGATGGCTACACTGGCCCAAGTTTATTCTCAAGACAGTAATTCTAGACTGTAAGTCCCCTAAAGGGAGCTCTGTAGGCTCAGGGGAATTGCTTTAGCTCACTTGTGGTAAGTACCTCATACAGGAAGGCATCAGGATGTAAGAAGTGATAGGGAGGATCAAATTCACATCTCAAATTGCAACCTAGAGAACAGGGAGAGGCTCTTTTATAACAATTCACCCTCACAAGAATTAAGTCAATGTTCAAAAGGGGCTATTTCATCCCTTTTCAAGGACAGCATTTCCAAAGACCCAAACAACTCCTACTGGCCTCCAAGTCTTGAAGATCGTACCACCTCAGCATTGCTACACCAAAGAACAGGCTTCAACGCATGAACCTTTGAGGGATACACACTCAAATCATATCTAAACCAATGTGTAAGTACAGCAGCAAATCAGTTGTTGTTTCACAGAAAGCTAATAAGAAAAGCACTGAATGAACACACACACACACACACACACACACACACACACACACACACACACACACACACGTGGGTGAAGCACATTCACATGCATGAACGCATAAATGCTTGTATTCAACAGGAGAAAATTCTTGCCAGACTGCCAGATGGTTATTTAACAGAATATTAATAGCTAGGCTGTATAAAAGCTCAAAATTAAATACATAGGAATATATTTATTTTTACATGGCAACATCTTTATTTATCAGAGAACTATAAATGAAACCTATACTGAGATTCCATATCATCCATTAATGGCTACAAGAGCCCAGGTGGAGGAAGACTTAGCTCTTAGTCAAGGAAGGGACCTGGCGAATAGGAATATTTTTGTTTTGAGTCATCTTTTCAATGCTTCTACTTGGTTTTCCTATTACTTATTCAAATCACCCAAGTCTTTTGGAAATCTTGAGAATGACTGGATTAGACAACTTGTTTAAAGGAAAGCAAGTTTAGGCTTGAGATTAGAATCCTAATCTCAAAGTCCTAGTCTCAAAGTTACAAATTACTAAATCTTTGCAGGATTATCTATAGAATGGTCTTAGAAATGTATGTAAGGGTGATTGGCAATGCTTAGATACAATGCACTTTGTATCTAAAGTGTTTGGTAGCTCATAGTGGAGCATAAAGTATATAAAAATCTGCAGAACACACATGGATAGATGTCAACACTGACATCCACTCCACTTATTACAGTAAGAGTATATTGCAAGGTAAAACAGGGCCTTCTCACACATTCGTTTACAACATGCCTGTGACATAGATCCTCTCATATAGATATAAAAAGTGAGACTCAGAGGTCATAAATAACTTTAAGTTGTCATACTACAAACAAAGGGGAATAGAAATTTTCAAGTGTTTCAAGAGGAGGCCGAAAACAGCAATAACTGAGGGCACAACCTGTCTGAACACCAGCCTCATCATCACACACAGCCTAAGGCAATGCACTCTCTCAGCCAGCTGGCTCACCTGTACCCATCATGGTAAGGCTATTTAGATGTAAAGAGTCAATACATATATGACACAGCTAATGTCAGCCATGGGCACTGAGTGTTAGTCAAGATCAGTAATTACAGTTTACCATATATCTGCAAAGGAGCAGAGGAACAGAATTTGACGTTTTCCAACACAAAATAATGTGACTACTTTGATTTGGCCATTAAACCATGTATACATGTACAGAAGTATCTCATCACACATGAAGAATTACTATGTCTCAATTAAAAAATTTAAAAGGAAGATAATAATTATAATAATTTCATCATTAATAATATATGAATCTAATCTAAAAATACTAGCTTTCTGGATGCTATAGTTTGGATGTAGTTTTCCTCCACACAAATTCATGTTGGAATTTGAGTCCAACTGTAATGTTATTGAAAAATGGTAGCATCATTAAGAAGTGAATGTGTCACTAGAGATTCATGCTTTTCTCACAGGTATAGGCAAATTCTCACGGCATTGCATTCGTTATGATGAGAGTGGACTGCTGTAAAGCAAGGTTGCTCTTCAGGTTGTACGCCTTTTCTACGTACCTATTTGCTATTAGTTGAAAGTGCATAATGAGACCTTTGCTGGCATGCTGTTTTATTTCAAGGAATACAAGCAAAATTAAACCTCTTTCCTTTTGTATTATTGAACATTCTGTGACAGCAACAAGAAATGGAGTAAGAGAGCTACAATTAGCATAAACTTCTGTGAATGTTCAACATGTAATAGTTGGTCAATATTTGAACTTATTTTGGGCATTGATAGGTTTTGTGACTTCTTCCCAAGCTACCAAAATATCATCCTCAGAACAGAATTCATCACTTCCATCTAGGAAAGATCCTAGTCATGATACTCAGAGAGTAAAAAAGAATCTGCAAAATGTCACACATAAAATGCATGTATATGCTCAAATTTGCAACTGGGTCTCCATAAACCTAAGCCCACTGGAAAGTCGGTGGCCAGGGCTATGACTGAGAAGAATTTGAGGGCTGTATTACATCAAGCACTTTTCCAAGGAATGGATCAAGGTCCTCAGACACCTTCCCAAGAGAAATGAATGATATTTGCCTTGGTTTGTTGGTCATCTGCCAACAGGAAATCCTCTTGTGGCACTTCTAAGAATGTTTTTACAGGACAGAGATACTAAATATCTAAGTGATGGAGCACAGAGAAAGCCACAAATCCCTTTTGGCACCTGTTCATTGATGTACTAAATGCTTTATAAATATTTCAATGGCACAGATGCAGCATTGCCTGCTACGGGCTGGGTAATATGAGCAGGGTATTGCTGTGGCTGAGCAGAGAAAGTGCTTTATTTGTGATGTGCTGGGGTGGCAGCCCATTTAGGGAGTGATCACTGATCCTCAAGGGGTCAGTCCCAGAGAAGTTTGTAGCTCTGCTTCATTTCCCTCCCTGGGAGCTCTGCCTCAATTCCCACGGTTTCTGCTAACCTGCAAGCCTTTCCTCTTTTCCTTCTTAAGACTCCAGTTTGCCTGATTTGAGCTGAAGTTGGACTGTGACCCCTCCTAGTGCTAGCTGGACAAATACTAGGGAGCTAGTGGAAGACATTCTTGTTTGCTTTTTTTGTGTTGTTTTCCTGTGATAAAACACACTGTGACCAAAACCAACTTAAAGGAGCTAAGGATTTATTTCAGTTTATATCACCAGGTCACGATCCATCTTACGGGACAGTCAGGGCAGGAACTTGAAACTGAAACCATAGAGGAATGCTGATTGTTGGCTTGCTCAGTAGGTCATGCTCAGCCAGCTTTTCTTACAAAGCCAAGGCCCAACTTCCGAGTTATGGTGCTGCCCACAGTGAGTTGGGCCCTCTTACATTAATCATAAATCAAAACAATATCTCACAGACATGGCCACTGGCCATTCTGGTACTGGATAATTTTCTACTGTGGTTTTCTCTTCCCAGGTGATTCTAAGTTGTATCAAGTTGATAGATGGACAGATGTTGAACATAGGATGAGCTGACCACTGTGATTTGGTTTCTCAGAGGTTGCTTCCATTACGATTATGGTAGCACTCTATCACTATCTTGATATGTTAGTCTAAGGATTTGGCAGATAAGCAACCATAAGTCCACTGGGTGTCCAGGTTTATGGACTTCTCTCTTGTAGAGTGGGATCCATATCTTAGGATAAGTCTCATGCCAGCTAGTGGGAAGAGCCAGGAAAATAAAATGCCCCAGTCTTCAAGTCAGGGTATTTGATTTCTAGCTCAGATATCATTAATTCCTTGTGGATGGTGAGACTAAACCTGTCCCTCTCTGGAAAGACCAAGAACTAAGTCATCCTGGAAGTATCAGAGCAATGAAAAAGAGGAGGTACTCTGGCTTCTGGTACAGACCTCTAGACTAGTCAGGAAGCGTTTGGGCCAATATCCCTTTGTAAGAAGCCGCATAACTCAAGACTGAAATCCTGACCCTGCTGCTGAGTATCTCCCTTGGATTTTAAGCTGAGAATGATCTCCTCCCAGCCCTCATTGTACTGTAGGGACTAAATGAAGGAGTAGAGAAGAAGAATGTGTCATATTGCAGGCACCATGTCAGCTTCTTCAGGGGCAGACATTCTAGTTACAGATGACAGGGCAGGCAAGTCGACGGGAAGCATCTCAGATAGCACGAGGGGCTACAAGCTTGGAAATGGAGTTCAGAGAGAAGCAAATGCCCTCCCTCCAGAAAAAAAAAACTGGCCAAATGATGTCATAAACAGCTCCATTCTAGAAATGCCTTGACAAACCCTGGGATTTTCCTGTAGAATGTCAGGCTTGTGAATGGGTGAGTAAGCCCTCCCAGTTGGAATTTATTGTTGTAGATCATGGGGAGTTGAGTAGAGAAGTGCATGTCTGCTGACACTGTGTTGCCTGTTAGACTCTGGTCATCACTCAGTGCCTGTTGAATGACCATCCTCTTTTTCCCAGATTCAGTTGTTCTTGAAATCATTAAATATGAATAAATCTTTGCTGGCTGTGGTGGTGCATGCTCGTAGGATTTACTGAAGGAGGCAGAGGCAGAGGCAAGAGGATCATGAGTTTGAAAGAAGCCTGGGCCACACATTTTTAAAGCCTGATGATAGTGGTGCATGCCTTTAATCCCAGCACTTGGGAGGTTGAGGCAAGTGGATCTATACAAGTTCTAGGCCAGCTTAGTCTACAGAGGAGGTTACAGGACAGCCAAGATGCACAGAAAAATCCTGCTTCAAAAAACAAACAACAAAATACTGAAGCTTTTATTTGAAGAGAAAAAAGTCCACATTTGAGAAAGTGACTCATCATCAGTAAATGTTTAGCTAAACCTTCCAATAGCAATAAAAGCATAAAAATAATACACTGTGAATTAATTTTTCAGACTGTGAGCATTCAGCTACTCCCAAGACCTCTTTGGAAGTTTTAGATTGGATGCACCCATATTCACTCTTTACTGAGGAAGGAGACCAACAGGATATGTAGACTTTACTGACATTCAATCTGCAGCCTCTTCCTGGTCAGGTTTTACAGGAACCTCTAATTTGAAGCTACTCTCCTGGGCTATTTAGTTTTGCCCCTTCACCAACATGGGCTGAAGACTGCTTTTATTACCTAGCTATTTCCTCCAGAAGGAAACATTTCCTCTTGGAGGGGAAAGCTAGGTTCAGAAAGGAAACAAAACTTAAGTGGATTAGAAAGCTCCTAAAATTTACAGCATTCACAAACTCCTTCCTCAAGGTTACATAAGCAGTAAAAATTTACTGAGAAGAAGACACTCTCTAGCTTGCTAAGCTGTCTGCAAGTTGTTCAGGGAACTCCAGGGATGAAGTCTTCCTATGTCATGTTGCAAGCTGAAGTAGGGCTTTGCAGTGATGTAACTGTTCTGGGATCACCCATACACCTAGAAGTAATACCTTACCCATAATTTTTTAAGTAATCCCAATAAACTCAGTCATTCACTAAGCTAGACTTAAGTGGA